>NC_136641.1:6302492-6462492 GCF_949748355.1 Melanostigma gelatinosum | reverse complement strand
TGGTATTTCTTTGACCAGCTTCAAAGAAATAGTTCGACATTTTGGGAAATATTCGGACGCACTTTCTTGCCGGGAGTTAGAAGAGAAGATCGGCCTGTTCAGTATGAAGCTGGAACCACGAGACGGATAGCTTAGCTTAGCATAAAGACACGGGAAAACAGCTAGCCTGGCTGTGTTAGAAAGTAACAAAACAGCACCTGGAAAACGCACAAATGAACATGTTCCATGTCATTTTTTAAGTCCACACAGAAACCCAAGTCTAAATACAACAATTTGCGGTTAAGTGTTAAGTGCTTAAGGCTTAAGGCTTAAGTGTTAAGCGAAACTAACTGGCTGCCGGCTGTAGCTTCAAATTGGTCGCACATAAATGACGTCTGGTCTTCATCTTCTCATGTAACGCAAGAGGCGAATATGCACTTTTTCCCCCAAGTGTTTAACTGTTTCTTTAAGTTTGCAACTTCAAGCAACTTCCTCAACTTAAGTTACTACATACATATTAAGTCCAAGGGCCATGTGAGTAGAATTTGGTGGCATCTAGCGGTGAAGTTGCAGAATGCGACCAACTGAAACTTCTACCGTGTGCCAAGCGTGTAGGAGAAGTACGGTAGCCAACACGAAAAACATGAATTGCCCTCTCAAAGGCCAGTGTTTGGTTTGTCCATTCTGGGCTACTGTAGAAACATGCTCCCTATGTAGACATAAACGGCTCATCCTAAGCTAACGAAACACAGCACATCTTATTTTCAAGTGATTATACACGAAAGAAAACATACTTATTAATATTCCTAAATGACACTGGCCCTAGAAAGAAAGCTGAAGTCAGAAAGCTTTCAGCTCCTGCACTGACAACAGCGAGTTCAAAGTAAAGGTGACGCGGAGGACATGCTCGTTACAGGCACCTTGTACCGTACGGATATAAAAAGATGTGAGACGTAAAATAATCCATTACTAAGAGCTGGATGCCTGCATGAGAGCTGAAATGAAAAGCCCACTTATCTAAGCGCAGGCACATCCAGCCGTCAAGGTTACATTTATGTATTGAATTATGCAGTAAATATGATGTTTTTTAAGTGCAACAGAATAATTCACAACTAATTTCAGAGCCGCATATTGCAGAAGCTCTCATTATATTCAGGTGAGTAAATGGCACTTGAATTTGGAGGAGTTAACAGTTAACCTTGAAACTGTCGGTAGCAGTAACTCTTCAGTTGAAGTGTTGCTCGTAGGGTACAATGAGGTAGCATAATTAGCATCTTGCTCGTGAATGATAGCCATAATCGCCCACAAATTGCAACTGTAATGTATTGCATTCATGCAATTCCTTCATATTTGTCTTGCAACCTGCTGGCAGCACATCCTCATGCAGTGTGATGCTTAAATGCTGTCTCTGTAGACCTTGAATCTTCCAGGTCCTCCGCCCCCACTGTAAATGTATACAGTGCAGTGGTTGTTTCATATGCATACGACCAGAAGATGGAAGCACTGAAACTCAAAAGGAAATAGTTGGGGAAACTCACCCCATCCCAGGACGTAGTACCAGAAGAGCTGCTGTTCCCCGACAAAGACGGCCACGATGATGAGCGTGTGGAGGTAGATGCCCTCACACAGCATCCAGAAGTAGTTGGAGGTGGACATGTACATATTAAGCACAGCCAGGACCTTACAGCTCACCTGACAGGGACAGGAAACCAAGCCCACACTTTTGAGTGACGCACTCAAATTTTGGACTAGAATTCCTAATGAGCACGCCGTTAAGTTAAGTGTGGGACTTTTTATTCAAAACATTTTTTAACATGGGGGGGTAAATTAGTCAAGCGAACTGAAATCCATTGGTGCTATGGTGAAAGAGACATTCGGGGACTCACAGGGTTGCTGGCGTTTATGGCTTGGGTGTTGGCCACAGTGAGCGAGAGCCACACTATCGTAACGATGGAGTTCAAGATGAAGGAGAGAAACGTATTCTTGTGGAGGGAGATTCTCTGGCAGCTGAGACTCCTGAAAGAGAGACACAAACGGAGAAAGTGTACTCACCTCTAGATTTTTAAAGGCTCTTACAAACATTGTCGGACTGAAATTGCATGATTATAAGCATTTTCTTGCCAAACTATCCCCACAATTGAAACTATTTACTTTCTCTCCACCGTTACATTCGTTAGATTGACACTAAAACCTCTCACCGTACCAGTTCACCTATTTCACCTCCTTGGTCGACATGCAAGCAGCTCATAGCGGTTTCTAAGCCATCACACACAAACCTGGACACTGAATTGGGAAAAGTCAAAGCAAGAGAGGTATTTGACGACTGTCGAGGTGTTGAGTGTCAGACGCGACACGAGGAAAGTCCTGACTCACTTGAAGTAGGAGAAGATGATCAGACAGATGACCAAGGAGATGATAGACAGGCCGTGACCCACCATGGCCATGTAGTAGAGACTGATGGCAAACTGCAGGGAGGAAAAGTGGTTTATTCGTGATATAAATTCACTTATTAAGAATGGCTTTATTCTAAATTTGAGAAGTGAACGAGCATAGTAAATAGTTTGTTTTGTTCTCAATAGCACAGAGACATAACTCTGCATGTCAGGTGTTGCGTTTGTTTTCTAAGGATGTAAGGAGAGGAAATGGCGTATCAGGGCAGGTGAGGAGCTTTGATCCTTCAGAGATTTTTGACAGTTTGGAGATCGTCAAACTGGTTCACAGCCTCCAGTTCAAAGTCAGACAAAGTCGATAACTTCTGACTATCAGATGTCAACGTCTGTCATAAACCCGTCTGTTGTTTCCTGTAGTGTGTTCAGATTACATTTACAACACCATGCAAAAAGAAAATAGGTGCAATGTTGCATTTGGTCCTCTAACAGTTCACTCTGTAGGGTTTTAGGGAAAGTCAAACAATGTTGTCAAAGTAGTCCAGGAAGCAAATTGTGCTGCACCTAAAACTTCAAGATAAAACAAGACAAGATAAAAAAAATACAACTTTTCAATATCACCACTGTTGTATACTCTCTAAATATAATAGGTTACATTTTTGAAAATTCAATTCTGCACTCAAATCTTAGCTTCATCTTTAAGATTAGAGTCTTTGTACACTTTTATTTTAGTTTAGTATTTTGAACTCTTTTAATGTATAATTTCCTTTGTCTCAGTTTTTCTTACTATTTTAATATTCTACCTCCCTGCAGGTTATTTGTGCATTGTCCCTGTTACAAATAAATATGCTTGAACACATTATTTAAAGGTGCATGGTTATGTGCATCAGTCCACTTTGAAAGAGGGCTGCAAGCCTGGTTTTTTTTGGTGACATTCACCTAATTTGGTCAAAAGTTTAGAACTTTTCCAAACACCGGTAAACTGCTGATCCTCCCATACACATGGTGTTTTACCTTGAGTTTGTCTTTAGTGTAGGCCTGACACTGGGTGTAGTTAGTCCAGACTCTGTTGCTCTCTGGGTGGTGGAACCACTGTCCACCAGGATTACACACTTTGGTCACCTTCTCTGTTGAAACATTATCATTTACACAAACGGTAACATTGTTGATGGTTTGATTGAGGTGCCAAACAGACAATGAAAAGCTGACGTTTTCATGAGAGACCGTCAATTATTTTTGCAAATAAACAGAAAGCAAAAACACAAAAAAATGTACGTGACAAGTTGTCAAGACACTTTACGTTTACACAGACGACCATGAATTAAAAGTAAAAGTACATATCATATAAGACACACAAAATGAACAGCTGTGCTTGCATATGTGCGTGTGCCTTAACGCCTCACCAGCAGCGTCAAAGTCGAAAAAATATTCCGGACACATCTGCATGACAGTCCCTGGAGCTGTGTCCCCCCAGCACAGCCAGCCGTCCCACGTACGGTTACAGAAATGACCTGCAGAGGACGTGACAATTGAACTGACAGAACCTGCGGACAGCAGACATTAAACATGCGTGTGTATGCATTAGCTTTTCAAATGAGTCCTAAATACAACACCGCATGCTGGATAACAATGAGATGAGAGTGAGCGCTGTGTAACCTTCTCCCACCTCTAGTTTCAAAGTGATGTATGCACAAGTGAGGCACCCAATGTTTCCAAAAGACCGCCTTAGCTCTAAATACTGTGTTTATTGAACAGTGTCTCCATCCCTGCCGCTAAATACTAAATTCCATAAATTGCATTATACGTTGTATGTTTTAAAAAGTACACAAAACAGTCATGAAAAACAGATATAAATACTGTACAAATACACAATATGCAGTAACCCCACTTCCATCCCACAGGGAGAGCCTTTCCAAACATCCACGCTCTAGCACACGCTCTAGCACACACACACACTAACATAGAGGCTACATCAACTTTAACGTTACGCTACTGAGCAGCCAACATCTGATCACGCGCTGCAACCTATCACGCTCGGTTGTGCCTGTTAACGAACCAGGCCAAAGAACAGGATGCTCTGTATCGGACAGCCTTGTAAAACAGTAAGTTAACGGTAATAGATATAAAGATCCACATTGAAACTGTACGGTAAGAACATTGGAAGAACATTCGCTGTTTTTCACCATCCCACATTCATATTCTTTTTACGATTCAACTTCTTTCTCTGCTCTTTTATTATAAACAAGGACTCAAACATAATTACCACTTAACATATGAACTACAACAGCTGCTGTGTAATGAGTCTGTGCTGTCAGCTGGCCCGCACAAAGCTGGTCAACAATCGACGGAAACCTGACGGTACCAGGTTGTACTGTGGCATGCTGGGAAAGGGAAAGGGATCACGAAATAGCATTTCAAAGGCAGTGAAGTACTGAGCGGGAGCAACAGGCGCTGGGAAAGAAACAAAGGGCAAGTTTCCTTTCTTTCAGACTCACTTCCGCTCTCTCTTCTCTCTCTCTATCTTAGTGTGTGCACACATTCTAAACTACTAAGCCAGTAATGCATTCATCTAAATCTCCTCTTTGTTCGTAAATGTACCGAAGATACTATTTTAAATAAATGTGTGTGAACGTATTGTGAAATGAAGCAATTACAATTCATCTTGAAATTGAAATTGAATTATAGGCTTCATGTACATTAGGTACATATATATGAAATGTAACTTCTGCATTTAACCCATCCCTAGCTCATTGGGAGCAGTGGGCTGCTGAGAAGCGCCCGGGGAGCGTTTAGGGGTTTCGTGTCTTGCTCAGGGACACTTCAGCACAGGACTTGTATAACCGCCGACCTTGCGGTTGCCGGACGACCCTCTCTACCACATGAGCCACGGCCGCCCCGTGGCTCTTGAGGGGGTCATCGCTGTTCCACATTTCATTGCAATCCACCAACAGAATTAAAGTCAGGGGATCACCAAAGTCAGCAGGATTCATCCTCTGGGGACCATGAATGTCTGTCTAAAATTAAAAAGGCAATCCATCCTATAGTTATTGAGATATTTTAGTCTGGAACCCATGGGATTAATGGCAAGGCAATCTAAGCACAATGAAAACAGAGTAGTTTTAAAATATATCCTGTCTTTAAATGTTTCACTGATATACTTCACTTGTACTGATATACGGTAAGTGATTCAATTTGCAGAGAGAGGGATTTCATTAAAAGTGCTTCAAATCAGGTGCGAAATGTTGTCATTAACAATTACCTGCCATTCGCCAGAAACAAAATGTGATACCAGGACAGCTGTTGAAGAACATTGAGGCAGTCTTCTCACCTTCGTCTGTACGCGGTGGATCGTGGATGATCTTCATGTAGCACTGGAACTGAGCGGCCAGGATCTCAGGTCGGGACTTTGTTAGTCCGGATATGTTGCTGAAGTTCTCCTGCTGCTTGTCAACCGCGTTCTCCATAGTCGCCATGGACCCCACATCCTCACACTGGGACACCTGGGTAAAAAAAACAAGAAATCACATTTTCCTCCTGACGTAATGTGATTGTTGCATAAGTTGTGATGAGAAAATGAAAAGAAAGAAAAAGGTTGACTGAGGAACAGAGCAAGTGGGTTTTTAGGAGCACATGTAACCGATAAACACTGAGATATATTGGGTGAAAATGCAACGTAATGGTGGGAAGGTACCAGAAAGAAATGATACTGTGTGTAAAAACCCGCATAGTGTACACATTTATTGTGTCAAAGGCATCTACATGTATGCAGACACGCACACATGATTGCACTCACCTCTGTGCACAACGCCAGTGCAACTATCAGTGAGAGTGTCAGGGTCTTCCACATGTTTCTAAAAGATGAAACGAGAACAAGGACAATGCGATTATTAGACATTTCTTCACACCAGTAAGCCGCTATTTGTTCCAGAACTGTGGTTCTTCAAGTATTCTACATACGTATGCAGCATAACACAAACAAGGTACAACTTCTGCACATCTGAGCTTTGAGCTAAGTGCGAATGTCAGTATGCTAACACAACAACAGTAAAAACATGCTGAGTCTTAATCTTAGTTTAGTGTATGTATTATAATTACACAAAAATCCATAAACCTAATGGCAGCTTTTTTGACTAAGAGTCCCTGAAATGAAAAACAAAAGAAAAGGCCTGTTGTGATTTAAATTCAAATGGTTTGTGTGAGCTTGTGGTCTCACAAGTGTGTGTATGTATGTTCGTTCACGGTGTGTGTATTTTCTCATCTATCAAGACAGGAAGTTCATGCTCGCCACTCAGGGTCAGAGAAAACAGATGTGTGTTTGTTGTTATTTTGAGGTGAAAAGGGCAGCAAGTTCCCCTTAGCGTGTCCTCTCTAATGAGCCAAACAAGGGTGAGATGAGTACTAAGAAGTCATAAGAGAGAGAGAGAGAGGGGAGAGGCAGTCTCTGAAAAACAACACATGACACATAAAGTGTCTCTTTGGTGGGGAAAGATGATGGGAGGGAGGAGACTGGCTACACCTCAAGGCCAGCATGGCACCACATAATAACTTCAGCTGTGTCCTTTCATTTAGTTGTAAATGCAATAAAATGCTGGAGTGCAGAATAGTGCTGCATATGCCGCCTTTGGAGTTGAAGACAAAGGAGCCAATCAGCTTCATGCTTATTAAAACCCGGCCTTCTCTCGAGCACTACTCTGAAAAGGTGAATTTGTCTCCACAGCGGTAATTACGTGAACTACTGTCATCCCCGTGCATTTCTTTCCCCCATGATATCACATTTCTGCTGTGCAGATGACATGTTCAATGTTCAAGAGCAGAAGTTTAGTTTTTAAAGAGAACCGTAAAACCAATTTAAAGATACCAAACATATCAAGTGAATTACAGACAAATATATCAAATGACGCACGTTGAGAATTGTCACATGATAAAAATAATTCATGGGTTTGAATATTTAAGTAGTTTGTCAAACAGTTTGTTTATTGTCAAACTTGCAGGTCAAAATGTTTTAGCGCAATAACTGTGACAGATAGTTAAATGGAATATTGGAAACAGAACGGCTCAAGAGAAAAAGCGCCAGTTTGAATGTTATAAGCAGTAACAGTAATTCATGCCAAAAAGCTCCTCTTTCAGGGAACAGTAACAAAACATTTTGACAGTTGAGAGCAGGGGGAAGAGATGGAGAAAGAAAGTAGAGAGAAACTTCTCTGCGTCAGGAGTGTGAGGGTTTCGGGAACCAGTGCTGTGAATAGTACAAAAATAATCATCCAATCTTTATTTGGATTTTCCTTTTTTCTTTCCATCTACTTACATAGCGCAAGAGATGCGTGTCTGAGGGGAAGAAAAAAAAAAGACATAGCCCAGAATCAACTGAAGCATCTTAATAAATGATGTTCGACGGAGCATTCAAAGCAGAATTCATTACATTCTCAGTGATTTTGTGCAATGACATTGGGAAAAGGTGAGCAGGAGCACGGGTGACTACAGGGCTGAGGAGAGACAGGTGAAACTAGTGAGGGCGAGGCAGACAATCAAAAGGGCGGGAAAACAAACAAAGGAAGGAAGTAAAACAGGAGGAGCTAACTTCAGAATAAAAGCGGGAAAGTAAAAAAATAAAAAGATGAATAACGGTCCAGGCTAAACTTAAAATGTCAGAGGACATGAGCCGGACTGTGACGAAAACTTTTAGATTTAATTAGAATAATTTATGATTAAAACACCATTCAATAACAACTGAAGAACGAATGCCCTTCTGCCCATTATATACAAAGCTGCTTCTGGCGATGTATTGTTCCCCATCCGGACTTCTAAGTGAACTGTAAATCCAAGGACACACACACACACACACACTCTCACACACTGAAATACCTTGGCAGTACTCGCTGTGTGCCATTGGAACCAACGAACACAGCGCAAAATGTATCATGTGAACAGCAGCCAAGTAGTTTGGTTCGTTTTTTGTTTTCTGGGAACAATACAAGCTGAAAGGTCAGATACAGAGGAAATACTTAGTAATACAACAACGAGCACTCTGACAATATAAGCTGAGGAAGGTGCAGAGACGCAAAAATCACAGGGAAATGGAAACATGTCTAGCAAAAAGTTTGAACTAGGTTCATATTTGAACAAATAAAGATTTGTGTCTAAACTTATTTTCATTGTCTGGATAAACAACTTCTTTTTTCTTCTGTTTAAACTCGGGACACACACACACACACACACACACACACACAGGCCGACATCTACCCTACCACTCTATTGTTCTTTCTCCTCTCTCGTGTTATCTCGCGTTGCTGTTCTTGGACAGTCTTTCGTCTCAACCTGCCCCTTTCTCCTCTGTATTTTCTCTCCTACACGGTCGTCTGTCAGCGTTTATCTCGGTCGCTCTGTCTCGCGTTTGGGTATGTGTGTGTCCCTGACTCTGCTCAGCCCCTCTGCATTTCACTTCATTTCACATCCTGTTGGTCAGCTCGATCCTGCAAAGTGATTCAGGACATTAATGCAAAAATCCCTCAATGACCCTTTAAAGGGGAGCGATACCGATTTTACACATCAAAGTCTGTTTACAGGTCTTGTACTGCAGATGTGACAAAAGTTGTGGAAAGCCTTCTGTGGCGAGCTGCATGAAGTCAGATGCTGATGCAATAGTTGAGATAAAAACTTTTACACTCTCCATGGTGAGTCAAACAATATTATTAAAATGTTGATGGAGTTCTCTTTTACAAATGCTGTTTCTGTCTTTGTAGCCAACTTTTATTTAAAGGATACGTTTAGAGATATTAAATATTTTTCTTACTATCAATAAAACCCCATGATAACCAAAACCTGCTATGAATTGATTGACAAGTATTGCCTGTGTCTGCAAAGCCTAACATAGCTTAGTCCTCTGTGCGCTATAGCTCCATGATTGTCCAAAAACTGTTAACAACTCACAACTGGAGCATATGTTACACTGGGTGACATGCTACTTCCCTACAATGAACATGGGTCCTGTCGTTTATCCTGAGTCCTGCTGCACTCAGAAGTGCACTAAAACTGGGACTGAAAATAGTCCCCAATAAATATACAATTTCCTCTTGCTGGAGTGTCTGCTGCTGTATAAATAGCACTACGGCTGATGATATAAAAGTAGATCCCTAATAATTGCTGGTGTCTCTGTTGGTAGATACATCTCCTGATCTCACCACAGTCCTTTAAAGGAGTCTTGATTTCTTCCTCCAGTGTGATGTTTGGATGGTCTGAGTCATTGTCGAACTGGAATGCTTGTCTGGTAACAGCTGCGGAAACACTGCTGAGCCACAAGTACACCATGTGTGGGGAAACTTAAACTCATAATATCACATCAGGAGAAAGCCATCCAGCAAAATAAAAATATATATATAAAAGTGTCAGCCTTCAAAAATCCACATCAGACCATATAATGCCATCAATCTGGCATTCTCTTGGCAAACGGAGCGCTCAAGATGAGTGATGTTTCAAATGAATGCGTCTTTTGTCTGCAGAAATCACGCTCCGGGCAACAAGCACACAACACTCACAGTGATGACACGGTCCTATTCGTTTCAGGAAGCACGCTGAACAGAATCAAAAATCCGACCCGGAGGTGACCAAACATTCAAACAGCTTCCTGTCACTTGAGGCTAAACTGCCACGTCACAAGGGTTTCAGGCAAAGAGGTGGAAATGATGACTACATTAACAAGGGATTAAATATCTATTGAATGTAAAGATGAGGTTTTGATTGGCTCAAGGAGGGACACCTGACAATTATATGAGGAAATGTGTCTGAGCCTCAGGATCTTTATATTGAGAAGCATTCCAAGGGAGACTAACCTCAACTGAGGAAATGAAACGTGCTTCTCCTGAGCCAAAAGTCCATATAATGCCTCACGATAATAGAACAAGTAAATGTCAGCGGTATTATTGTAACCCTATTTTTTTTTTATCTCTTAGGATGTGGCTCACTGGGACACGTAGTCTGGCACAGACCAGAGACTCCCAGCAACAGACAACAAAGTGGGAGGACAACATCATTCATTTAGAAAAAGCTTTCTTGAGCTTTGTTAAAAGAACAAGTTTTGTTTTGTTTCATCCCCTTCAAATGTTTACCTATAGTAATATTTCATACATTAAGTTACTTACTGATGAACTGCTGTCATCAATCAGTGACGTCCTACATTTCCCAGTGTCCCTTTGGAAAACATCCAACAAATGGTAATTTTCCATTTAGAAGCATAAGTATACTCTGCATCCTCTGCAGTGTATTTCTTACAGTGTAATGTTGAATTTCTGCACAAAATAAATGAAATTTAAATTTTAAAATCTGACGTGCTGACACAAAAACCTGTTGAAACATATTTGATCAAACTCCACTGTAGATGCTGAAGATATCTAATGTCTCTATGTCTGGTTAGTATCCACCACAATGGGGAAAAAAACCACGAGGACTCTCAGTGTACATTTATGTCACTCCACATCCTCAAACCTCACTGTGAGAGTCATTCCGCTCTCATGGGATCATGGGCTGATGGGAAATCTAAACATTGCTGTTTTGTTACACCAGATTTAGCTCCTTTGGCCATTGCACCCAGTAACACGGACCGCGGATGCTGCTGTGACGTTTGTCCCGACCCCAGAGGTCATTATTGCCAGAGGTAATGTTTTTTATGGGAAGAGGGACTTCAATATCAGCTCCAGGGACGTGCACATTTCCCTCAAAAATGCTGTAATTGGATGCAGTTGCTTTTGGCGAAGTGTCGAAGTAAATTTGAGAAAATACAGACACACGGATGTAAGATATGCTTAGGGGAGAAAAGCCTGGACTAGAAACTTCCATGAAACATAACTTAGGAGCCTTGAGAGCAAATAGCTGACTGGAATGTTTCTGATGCTGTCAACGACAAAGGAGAAAAGAACATTTCATTATCAAATTACGAACTATTTAAGGAAACAAAAACAAGTCCAAATTAAAAGCAACAATTGAGCGTTGTGCTGCAGATGGGAGTGTGTTTGGCAGAGATGTGATAAAATACCAGAAAGACAACACCAGGGAGAACCAAAGGGAGCTAAATACACAGCCAATCACTCCTGAGCTCACCAAGAATGAGAAACAATGGTCTAAACCCGCCGCAGAACCCAAACCACAAACTAGGGCTGCAATTGACAATTATTTTAATTGTTAATTGCCGGTATTAATTCCAAGGGGATTTCTTTCAATAGAACCAGCACATATTTACATTTGGGAAGATAGAACCAGAATTATAGAAATTGAAAACACAACAGAATTGCCAGAACAGAACAGAACATCTGAAATTGACGACCAATTATTAGAATTAATGAATTTTCTGTATATCGTGTGTTCCATCCACCAAACTCTTCAAACTACAATGTATACTATCAGTACCAATAGCCTACAAGAATGCAAAAATAGGCCTTCTCCATAACAAGACCTGAATTCAAAGTATTGAATTGTTATCAGCAAAATGTTAGTATCAAAAGTATACATTCTGGTTCTGGTAAAAAAAAAAAAAAAAGGTCCCACTGTTATATTCTTCTATATGACACTGTAGTTTATTTACTCTCTATACAGATAGTTTAGTCTGGTGGTTCCCAACACAGGGGTCAGGCCCCTGAAAAGGGTCACAAGATAAATCTAAAGGGGTTGTAAGATGATTAATGAGGTGGCAAAGAAGTAAAAACAGAGTTCTGTTACAAAGTTGTGTCATCGTTCCTGTGGGCTTTGGAGTGAATCTTTGCTTTTTTGTGAACTGTTGAATAATTCTACCTCTTTGGGCCTCAAACTGTTCTATAGATCGTCTGAGAAGTTTAGAGGCACAAACACTCTTTGATGTAACTGCTAACAACTCTTAATCATGACAGGGGGCCCCGACTAGACACTGATTCATCGTAACTTCATTTCATAAAGGTATCACATGTTTTTAATGTAGAATCTTAATTTAACAAACTAAGTGCAACACTCGTACCCGCAGTGCTATTCATCAGTCTTGTTTTGGTGTGCGTTGCCTATAGTTTTGGAGATATCGTCTGTAGAGATGTCTGCTTTCTCTCCAACATAATCTCCAGTAATCATGACCAGGTTACCCAAGATAATCCACAGACTTTGTTGTGAGCAGCTTCATGTGAGCCGAGTGCCATCTAGTCCCATTATACAGGAGAGAAGGCAGACATCTCTAACGATATCTCTAACACTCTGCAACTCCCACCGAAAACAATCTAGACTGATAAATAGCACTACAGGTAAGAGGAAACATGTATTTTTGATTTTGGAGGAACTGTTCATTGATGTTCATTATTGCTATTTATTTTTTATTCCAGCAGGGATCCAGAGAGCAACAAACCCCAAGCCTTGTGTGCATGTATGAATATATGTATGTATGCCAGGGGAGGTGGAGGAAGGATGAAGGTTGAGGAGGATCTTCCTCTGCCGTCCTGCAACCACTTCCTCCCTTCTCTCCCCCCTCTGCACGTCTAAACAGCCCAACAGGTTAAAAATAAGCCATTGTTACACGAACACAAAGGGACTAGTGAGATGACAAAGCCTTTTAGTATGAACACACAAAGTCTGTTCGACAATCGAAACGTGAGGACATTTACTGTTACAGAGTTATCTGAAGTATCGGGCTACAATTTATGATTATTTTCATAATCGATTGTTATATCCGCCAGGAGATTATGTATTTGGCTCTGCGTTTGTGCGTCTCTGTGTCTGTCTGTCCATGCTAATCTCTCATACTGATATGGCTCCATCAGCCTGATATCTGTCGTGCTCATTTATTACTGTATACTCAAAGACCTCTTGTGGTTGCGGTGATTCACACAATGTCATTTTATTGACAACATATTGTATTCACTGTTTTGTCACTGACTGCTGACCTCACTATTCATAAACCAGCCGTTAAGTGCTCAAGCCCTGCTCCAGTTTGGACTCTTGTTTACCGACTGTTTGTTCTTCTCTTGATTCGAAAGCCGAACACTATCGTATGTATTTAGCCTATTTATAACTGTTGCTCAGCAAATCACAAGCTGAACCGAGTGCTGACTACAACGGAGTGCATCTATTCATGTAGGAGAGCTAGTTAGCTGTGGGGTGCACTTTTCTTGAGTCCTCAGTCAATCAACGAAGCATTTGGTCTATAAAATGTCAACAAACTGGAAATTCGCACGGTGACATCTCAAACTGTTCTAAGTCTGACCAACAGCCCTTATCTTGCAGCTGGATTCAAGCGACGTCACATGATCACGCTCCGACAGCGCTTCACGATCGGAGCTCATTTCCACCGATGACCATAGTTTGTAAAAACGTCCTACCTGTCACTTGTTGCAGTTTCATCCTTTTATCACTCCTGTACACCAGTCTACCACAGTATGCTATGTTATGTAAAGACTGACACTAGCTGGAGGTGAATGAGAGCCATTAATTCATGTTAAATGCAATGAGTTCAAAAGTACTGTGAACCTTTAGAGGTAGCAAATAATTCTTTGTCGGTTCCTCACTCGGGGTCAATACATTTCACATCATACACATTCCCGAGTCAATGTTTTACATATATATATATATATATATATATATATATATATATATATATATATATATATATATATATATATATATATATATATATATATATACTGTATATAAATTGAAAATATGAAATAATGCATCTTTAAGGGCAGCTACTTTGACATGCAGTGCACCTAAAAATGAATTAACACACAACATCCTGTAATGACGACAAGGAGGTCCAAATACAGGTTTAACGGGGCACTTAAAAGATCAAATGTTTTGGAGCTAGTTGAGGATTAAAGAGGCGTATCCATCTGGAACATGAGTTGATCTGCATACGATATATAGCGTGACGTTTTTTTGCACATCTTTTTAACCCCATCTGTTAAAGTCCAGTGCTTTCAGTGGAACGTGGTGCTCTTCACCCTGTCTGGTCCTGTATCGCCCCTCGAGAGCCAGCACACCAGCAAGCACCCAGATTTACAACATAAAACCGAGCTGTCCGTGTATGAGTGATTACGGACTTGGTGGTTTTCCCATAGCTGGACCCAAATATAGCTCCTCCAGCTTGGGAGCTATGGCCGTGTCTTTGTGTATTTGTTGTCCCCGGGGGCTACAAAAGCAGCAGGGGCCCGCACAGAACGGAGAATGGAGGCATTGCTCCCTCGACACGATGGTCGAACCACGATACGATCACAGCGACATCCCCTCAAGTCCTCCATCCGAGCAAGAGCAAAAGCTCTCCCACCAGACAGCTGACTGCCATGTGGGCCATGGTGAGAGAGACCAAGATACAAAAGTCCCCCCCCCCCCCCCCACCTATCAGTCAGTGTGGGAGGCGTGTGGGAGGCAGCACACCCTGACACAGTTCTCAGATATGGTCAGCCTGACACCACGTTCATCACCAAAGTATCTACTCTCATTCTTTTTTTTATCCCGTTTCTCATTTCATCTCACAGAGGTCTTGCCCAAAAGAATTACCTAAACCCTGTCTTGCTCCATCACTTAGTCACAAAAGAAACCCTCATATTTCCTCCCTGTAAAAATGATGACTCAATTCAATTGTTGTCATCAACGAGGTGGCTCTCATTGTCGAAGCAGCCTTGATTCCCTCAAAGGAGTGTCAACTGAAGTTTTCTACAGTTTTATTGCATGAAAACAAACACAATAGAGGGAGTTTATATTGTTCATGAATCAAATGACAGGAAAATCTTTGCCACTCTTAACTACAAACCACCCTGCAATTATTTGTGTGCAACCCTGACGTGTCAGTTATCTTGCCCCCGAGTCTAAAATAAGCACAAGTTTTTTTGGATGGGGGGGGGGGGGGGGGGTTGTGTTATGAAATGGAAGGGGGGTTGACTGGAGAGTGAGTTGGGGGTTGGGGACCAAAGTAGCTGCCAAAACACTTATTAATACACTATTAGCGGCCTGGCAAGAGCAGGTTGTTCCAGTCCAAGACCCGCTGGGGCTCCGGTCTGGGGTGAAAGTTTCCCACGGACAGACGCGAGGGTCAGACTGTGTAAAGGGTCCGGGAATTCAGAAGCTAAGAGAGGAGCTGGTGTCAGATCGATGTCCTGGGAGCGAGGGTTACAACTTGACCACACTGGCAGGGAGGGGTAAAGCCTGTTCCTGAAGACGCCTCGCCGAAATGGAACCAATTACAGACAGAAACCCATGCAAAGCAAGCAGGGAAATAAGCCTCTGCTGGTGAAATAAAAGCTGCCCGGCAAATTTCACAGAGGCCGAGGATGGTATGACAATAATATTAGAGAGCCTCACTTTATTACAGAGAGTGACAAGTAAGATTGCATATATATAGTGGGATATATATATATATATATATATATATATATATATATATATATATATATATATACACACACAGTATACAAGTCTGCTTTCGATGAGGATCCAAGGGAGCACCTCCAGCGGGTCTGTAGGGTTTACATGGGGATGTGCAAAAATCACACAGGAGAAATGCAAATTCTGGGAGAAAATAACAAAGCACTCGTCAGGCCTGCTGCTGCTGGGAGCAGGGTAAATGTAGCCCTGTGTGTCTATGCTGCCGTGGTATACCTGCATTGTTTCCCTCTGTGTTGGTGCTTTGGATGCGGGCTGAATATCAGCCACAGGAAATCCAACTCTACCGTTCTGTTTCGTTTGCAAACTGCATCATTTTGTAAGACAGATAAGCTTCTTTTTTTTTGGTTGTCATGAGAGCTGAAACCCTTTAGTCATTTATATTTAGGTTATATTTAGTATGTACAGATGCACCTGCAGGTTACTTCATGCTTTTAAAAGCTGTTGTCTTAAAAGCTGCTTAAAGCTCGATTGAGTCCAAGAGCTCTCCGCTCATGACAGGAAACACTGCCAGCTTCCAGTAAACGACCACAAATCGCTGCAATACTGCCCATCTTTTCTGTCACTTCATTCATTTCCCCCCTCCATCCCGTATGCTGACCATGGGACTCGTTTTCCATCTGCTGTGTTTCACATTCGTGGAGATAATCACAGCGACACTCTCCATTCAACTCTATTCTATTTCTATTCATATCCTTAGAATTGCAACTGTAGAGGCAGGCAACAAGCCAACTCAGGGTGTGACCTGCATTCATCCTCAATGATATACTTTGTGACCCTGTGAGGAAAAAACCGTTATATTCCTTTAATATTACTGTGAGAACTTTTAGTGTGTCTGTAGCAGTCAATGGTTGCTTTATGGAGACCTTAATGTGGTTTGTGATAATAAACAGTCATATACTATTCCTATAGTTTTCTTATGGTAGTTTTGTTCTTTACGTATACACTTTACAATCCCCATAAAGACTTTTATTCATGAACATTATTAGAAGCATTATACAAAAGTAGTTTTATAGAAGTATAAATGTTTTCTAATAGTAGGCCTACCATTATTATTGTTGACTCTTGCATAGCCGTAGTTCTCTTTCATCCTGAACTCATGGACACATTTCACGCGACCACATTCAAGTCAAGCCTCATAAAACCACTGCAATAAGTGACGCCTGGATTGTTCTGGCAGCCTGATTTTTCTTTTTAAAGAGAGAAAGCAGAGACTCGATGCTTACCTTTTCTTTGAGGGCGCCGTCAAACTGCTTTTTCCTCCAAATATTCCCATGCTCGCATGATCCGCGCAGAGAGGGGTATCATGCTGCCCATCTGACAACACTGACCAACCTCGACTGCTCAGCCACAGCTGTCTAGCTGGGCACAGTGTCAAATGCATGTTTTCCTGTTGCCACTTTCAAACTAAAACACGCCAATAAAGTAGGCTGCTGCATAATGTATTTAATGAGCACACAAATTCAGCTTTTGGAGCACAGGTAGTGACCAATAGAAAATTATGTTCTACTTTAGTCAGATCATACTTATGACACTGCAGATGCATTTTAAAAAAAATCTAAAAAAAACATGTATTATATTGTCCAATTCAAAGTCTTCACAATTAACAAGAAGCATGTTCAGCCAGTAAGGAAGCCAGAATAAAAGAGGCTTAGTAAACTTGATACCGCACCAGTATGGGTTGGATTCACACTCCTGGTTGAAGGCAAGAGAGAACATTATTTGTTTAAAGAAATAATAATATAATATGACCTGTACACTCAATTCTATTTCATATTTTTCCGAAGTGACAAATTAGAAGTCTTTATTCTGACGGGGAGGATTAACTTCCGGTCTCATCTTGGTCGTCTCCGTTAGTGTGACCAAGAAAACGGTCGTGTAATATTTGGACACTTGAGGCTCAGTCGTTGTTTCAAAAACCAGCTGGTACAGGCATTATATTAACAAGAGGCTCGAGACATTAGACGTTTATGTGTGCTGGATTTGTTTTATTCTACCCCACAATGAAAAAAATAAATCATAATCGAGGTATGTCACACAGTATCCGTAAAGTAAGAGCATTAAATAGGATCAATAATAATAATACTATTACCTATAATAATAATAATAATAATAATAATAACAACAACAACAACAACAACAACAACAACAATAAAAAATAGGAATAATACAATGGTTATGATTATAACCATTGTATTATGGTATACAGGAAAAAGCAGCCGTTAAAAAAGCAAAACAAAGTGATATAACTTCCTGGGTTTCATTCCAGCAAAACACTGGTGATTTCAGTTTATTGTAATGTAATGTCATATTTTTGTCGCTTATGAAACAAGAAAAATATATAATGATGAGATAATTTAGCAAGTTGTTTCAAGCAAGCAATTTCGTCCTGTGGTTATGTAAAAATGACTGTTGCGTTAGTAGTCATGTGTCTAATGTGATGTTGACGTCTTTGTTTTGATGTTGTGAGACTTCTGCAATGAGCTTACCCACCGTGATGTACCGAAACCAAATTGTACCGAACGCGGTCGTGTGGTTATTAATAAACGATTGATTGAATGAAGCTGTCAATGTCCAGATTAAAGAGAAAATAATGATGGATTTATTGTCTGCAGCAGCAACCGGTCATTTTGCTGTGAAGTACAACACTGCCATCTACTGTTTGTAAATCGGTAGCAGTTGGACAACATTGTCTAACAATACAATGAAAAAACAGGAGAGAAGATCGGGAATATGATGTCAATCACATTAGCCAGTGTCATTGCAAGTTTAATACAGAATCATGTCATTTGATGAGTCTGGTACAAGTTTTAAGTCGGAAAGAATTTATTTTGTTGCACATTTAAAGATAATGGACTGAGCGTGCGCATATAAAGTTTGGTGAGGTTGCATGAAGTTCATTTTTCTAATGGTGAATCATATAGGCCAGGTGACACAACAAAACATCTTTCAACTGGATGCAATGGATAGCTTATGATCAGCAATATTTGTTTCTCCATAAATTAGAAATGATATGCTCACTGATATAGAAAACATTTATTTGGGTCTGATTTAGACGCTAATTCTTCATTGTATTGCGTTCACTTGAAGACTACAACGAAAAGTGCGTCCATGGCAATTGAAAAAATACCTCGGACGTAAAATCCATTCAGATTTTCAGAATAATTCAACAGGGACCCCAAATGCATCATCGTGTTTACCGACCGTTCATTGGTCCATCCTGTCCCGACTCCGGACCAATCACAGCGCACAGGGGGTAGCAGCGTGCGCCCCACCTTGTTTCGATCACGTGACGTGAGTTTACGAAGATGGTGGAAGTTTATTCTTCCTTGAAGTGAAGCACCGACTGAAACCTAAACATACCTCAGACCCAGGGCTGAGAGTTCACTGCGGCGGTTCCAGTTTGGTTTCACAACCTTCTCTCGGATTCGGGTGAGTGATTACAAAAATACTACATCGCTCACCGGTGGTATTTGGGTTGTTTTTCCATAGCCGTGAGACTTTGGGATTTCCAGCCAGCCATGATGATGACACGAGCTAGTAGGCTAGCAGTTAGCCAGGCTGGGGTGGCAGCAGACTGTCACAACTGGTGACCAGCTGACATTCAACATGTAACGTTACTCGGCAGCTCCCGTGAGCACACAGCGCCGTGTACATAAACACACTGGTTAGCGTCAGTGCAGTGAGCTAACCTGGACACACTGTTCCTCACTGTGCGGCTAACCGAGTTAGCGTTAGCTCCTTATCCGTTCCTAGTTGGATTATGTTAACGTTATGTAATGTGAACCAACATTCGGTAGTTTAGCGTACCGAAAAGGAAGTTTAGAGGGTTAACGTTAATGATTACAAATAGTCAATTGTTGTCAATGTCTAGTAAACACACTGGCTACTCGTTCAGTCTGAATTAAATGTATTGGAGTTGTTTCTCGCGGAGCTACGGGTTGTAATACGGAGAGAAGAGCACGCCTAACTCCATTAAATATCCGGTAGTTTGCTGGTGTCGCACTCTACGGTAACATTAACGTTACGTTCTGTCAAACCACACAAAACGAGTCTTGGAAAGAGACCACAGCAGCCATTACTCAATATAGCCCATTATATGCATACGGCTGCGAAGCACGAACAGAAACGAAGTTACATATAAGTGATGAAACTCATCTTCGCGCGAGCTGAGGGAACCAGCTGTCAGAAATCTTTTGTTGATGCAAGCACAATGGTTGAATTTACAGCGAAATGGAAAGAAGGTGAAGAGACAAAGGTTTTATTGTCGTTATCAGGCGTTAGCAACTTGGCAAGGGTCGTTGTGTTTGTTTGTGTACTCGTCTGCCGCTGGTTTAGTCATCTAGTGGCTGAATAAGTGACTGCTGGTTGGCCCTGCTGTTTTTACGATTAATAATCCATGAAAACATATCCAACATCTCGTGACCTGCTTCTTTTATTTATTTATTTTCATCTCAGACCTAATTTGTGATCAAGTTTTTAGTAATTCATGACATAAAATGCCTGTTGTTGTGGTGTACTTTAGGTCAACCCATGAATTTCCTGAATTGAAAAGGTGTTATTGCACTCATGTATGGATGGGGAATATTATCACACGGGACTCTGCTGTTTCCATAATACAATAACCTGTCTGTCCCTTGTGATAAAGTCAGTCATCGCGAAGGTTTGTTTCGGGGATATGCACCATTGTTCAGGTGATATTGTTCAAAGTGCAAAACATCCTCTTGGAGACGACACTCGGATCTCCTCAGCCAAGGAAACGGTGTCATTTGAACTCAAGTTCAATGTCAAATCCCCACAGAATCACTGAACACAGTTTACTGGCCTGTGGATGACGTGATTTAGCTGGTTAAAATAAAATCCAAGTCAAGGCAGGCCATTGTAGAGCTTAATATTCAGCGAATACCCTTGTCTTCAAAACGCAGTCGGCCGGCTCGCGGGGCTGCAAAGTCAGCATTTGCAATGAATTATTGA
Organism: Melanostigma gelatinosum; assembly: GCF_949748355.1. Lineage (NCBI taxonomy): Eukaryota > Metazoa > Chordata > Actinopteri > Perciformes > Zoarcidae > Melanostigma > Melanostigma gelatinosum. The sequence continues at coordinate 6,441,772 of NC_136641.1, read as the reverse complement.
CAGCCTAAAGCAGTAGCCAGAGGGAAAGTTTGCCCAGGAGCTCCTCACTTTCTTCTGCTCTGTGTATTCTGGATTGATTGAGGAATATGCATCATTCAATGACACACTGATCAGGTCCGAGGAAGGATCACAGGACCTGATTCCTGTTAAGCCAAAAGAATGTTCCTAAAATGTTAATAGCATGCAGAACAGCATAGAGGTGTAACCCTTGTGCATTCTGTCGTTTAATCAGGTGTGCTCTCAGGTACAGAGCAGGCTGTAATACAGTGCTGACTGGTTCATACAGGCAGTATTTCCCCATCTGCAGGCCTGACCTTTGTCACCTTTTATTACCGCCTATAATGATGCTACGTCTTCTGTGTTTAACATGAAAGGTAACTCTTTAACAGGCTTGTTTCACTTCATGCGAGTTGTTCTATATTGTCAGTGCATAGGCGGTCTGTTCTTCTTATCTTGGTATACTGAATGCAAATGTCAGCAGTTGATGTAAATACTGTTTTAGTGTTGGGGATATATTCCAGGAAGATGATTTCTAAATGTAGCGTCCCTATCTATTAAGTTTGATGCTCCAGGTGAGAGGGCGTTGTTACATTACATTTATTTGGCAGACAATTTTGCGACCTAAGGAGCTTGATATCCTAAAAAATACAGCATTAGCAGTATTTTGTTAGATACAAACATGTTGTGATTTTTGGAAATGATAAGGTCCAACGTTGTTCAATACATTTTGACTTATTGAGTTTACAACACTGTGGAATCATCGGAAGCGTTTGGAACAAGTCAGAATAAATCCTACGCAGCTACCACTGGGATCTACTTCTACATGTTAATAATCTAGTGCAGCCTAATCTTTCTCTGCAACTGTGCAGCAACATCGCGTTTAGACAGAATGAATAGACATGGAGAAAAAAAACAGCATTCGAATGTTAATTTAGAATTCAAAACGTTATGAATGAAGCTTCAAATTATTTGGTGTAGCCCTTTCAGTTCTCGTCTCTCATATTGCCGGCTAACTGTACTCTATTGAAATGATCTCATCTGTATGCTGCACATCTGCAGCAGTGTGAAGGTGATTAGTCACCAGCCTAACGACGTGTTGTATGTGCTGCAGGCCTTCACCCCAGCCCTATGTCATGGCAAGTGGAGTCACCAAGACGGGCACTTCCAACGGTTACCCTATGAAGGCACAGCTACAAATCATCGGTAAGTCTTCGCCAAAATGAACACAGCTTCCTCCGTTCCTCCATTTCTATGTACTTGTGTTTCTTTTTCTCATTTTACATTCAACATGAGGCTATTTCATTTAAAAGATGATAATAATAGGTATTTCTTTTAACATAAAACTGGGAAAAGCACACGTGTAAATCGTACAAATGATGATGGCTGAATTCTATTTACCAGCTTCAGTTTCAGTGTCCTGCTCATTGTGCGTGCTGGCTCACTTTCACACTATCAAGGCTTACTGGGGCCGAATAGGACGGAGCCGTCGTTAATGCTATGTAGTAACACCTGTGCTTTTTCTACTATAACAAATATTACTCGACAGCGGGTGTAAAATCATCAAACAGGACATTCATTCTTGCAAGAAGGAACAGAGTTGAAACGCATACAAAGGCTTTGAAGCAGAGTGATTTAGTCAATGTCTGGACCTCGTTTGAACCCGTCCTTTTGGTAATTTGTTCTGTCAAATGTCATCTTATCTTATCTTAATGTCATTATATGGGACCCGATCCTTAACACCATAGCCTGCTCATTAAGAATGCGTAAATACTGACGTGCACAACAAATGTACTATATCCGTTGACGAAAGGTCAGTAGACGATGCTAAAGAAAAACAGCTGAGATAGCTCTTGTGGAAAAGGTTCAACACGAGGTCACACACTTTGTGGAAGCAGCTGCCTAGCTTTCAGTGACGAAAACAGAACGTTCTTTAAGTTTTTCCCAAGACAAGTCAAAATGTCTGCCGTGATGAAGGCCTACTCTAAGAACTTAAACGGACTTCATCGCAGTCACGTTCCCCATTTTCTGTGTGCTGTTTGCAGATTTATTGTTTTTCCATTTCCTCTTTCCTTGTGCACCAAACATGACTTGACTGGCACGCTTTTCCCGCTCCCTGTTCCAGTGCTATCGGCAAAACTCAAAGAGAACAGGAAGAACTGGTTCGGTCCCAGTCCTTACGTGGAGGTGACGGTCGACGGCCAGTCCAAGAAAACGGAGAAGTGCAACAACACCCACAGCCCCAAATGGAAGCAGCCGCTCACTGTGTGAGTCAATCTCTTGCCGGCCCCGTTTGACGCAATCTCGTTTATGACAATCACAATTTTTATTATTCTGTTGCGACTCATCAAAAGAGGTTTTACTCCAGCCAGACCCGTGTCAAATAGTGTTAAAAATGCAAATACATGCTGGGATATGCCACATAGGGACACACCGAGGGAATTCTAATGTTTGATTGTTCACAGAAAACATCCTGGAGGCAATTCAGTCAGCTTTGATGGACATCTTACCCTCATTATAATTCACCCTGGTGTGTTTAATGTCACCAGTCTGGTATTCCAGGCAGCTCAAAGCGAGCCGAACTGTTCTAACCGAAAGCTTCATTTCTTTTGTTTAAGTCCTGATATTGCACTTTTTAAATTACAAAACTACTGTCCCTTATTGTGACTCGCCCTTATTGACACAGGACAAGAGGTGTTGAAGTTTGTTTTAAGGGAATGTAGTGGTGGTTTTTATCAGTGACAACAACTTCAACCTGCTCATCAAGAATGCTGTCGCGCTTCACATTTTCTTAGAAGCTCGTGAAGGACACCTAGAGCAGAGCTTAGTGATCGCTGTGCAGCTCAAATGTACAAACACTTCTGTTGGTGGTCCTGGTGTATTATCTGCTCATTAAGTTAAATGATTAGCGGAAGCAGTGTATTTATTTGAGTGGTTGGCTTTGAGGAAGAAAATAAATACTGCTGACTGTAGCATTTGGCATAGCGAATCATAATTTCCTAAGAAAACTGTCCGGACCTTGATTGGTTCTCCAAAGCATACAAAAATAATTATTCTTGCGTAAGATTGCTGGTGCAACATATGGCCCTAATCAAGAAGTGTTGCCTGCAGCACTTCTGTTTTTCGAATGAGTCACCAGGACTTGGTTTTCGGGAAGGATTTTCTCTCTAGTGTTACTCTGCGAGGTGTGTGTGTGTGTGTGTGTGTGTGTGTGTGTGTGTGTGTGTGTGTGTGTGTGTGTGTGTGTGTGTGTGTGTGTGTGTGTGTGTGTGTGTGTGTGTGTGTCGGAAATACGAGGGCAAAACTGCCCCTAAGAAATATAATTTTGCCCTACTAGGAAAGGGGCAAAAAAATCCCCCGAACTTTCTAAACGAATAAAAAAAAATGGAGCGCTTCTTAATCGGACCTGTGACTGCGAGACTGCGGTCAACTCAGCAGACACTTACATGTTAGTGCACCTATATGCTGAAATTCACGGTAAACTCATTCACACGGTGCAGATCGGGAGCGACCGAAGCACTTTGAAAGTTAACGGAAAGATTAACGTGAGACAACATCCGGTTTCTTCAGACGAACATCCGGTTTTCAGAATAAGATGCCAACAGAGTATACATATTGCATCATGGAAATTAGATTAAATTAATTATATTCACATTAAGTATAAAACATGCTACCTGCATCTCGTGAGTTAAAGGTAAAATACACCTAAATTGTGCGCAAAGTGTCTTCATTCTTTGATTTGAGGGTTGCTAATGAATAATACCTGACTGACAGTCAATTAAGATATTTTACGAAGAAAAAACTGAACTGAATTTGGACCTTCAAATGGCACATTTTTTTAATGTTTAAGGTGCTATAAAAATGTTTTTCTCAAAAATTCCACACAATGACTCATGCATAAGTTCAGGACAAAAAATGGGTAATATCACAATATTTGAGGTGCTAAAAAAATATCTTTCTCAATAATTCCATACAATGACTGATGTATATGTAATCAAGGCATCATTGACTTAATAATTGTTAATAGTTGTTTAAAACATTTAATAATAACAATAAATAACCACAAAGAAATAAGAATAAAATTGGATATGATTGTCTGATTTGTTTGTTTTTTGTTAAAGAAATCTAAGAAAACACTTTGAATCTGTAGACTGCTGCCTAATAGTCTTATTGCCATTTGATGACAATTGCTCATATATTGTAAGCCTATATGTATTATTTTGAACAACGGTTAAATGTTGTTTCACAAGTTTCAAAAAGTGCCCCCAAAGATTGCCCCCAAAAAAATATGTAAATTGCGTGTGTGTGTGTGTGCAGTTTTTAAGATCTATAAAGATATGCTATCTCCAACCAGCAGTTGGCACTTACTAGGAATATGTCACACAGTGGTGAGGGAGCGTGTTTCTAAACGTATACTGTACATTTAGCACACTGTGTGACTCCCTGCAGTCCAGCATATTCTCACACACACACACACACGCACGTCCTCTTGCTTTTAGCTTGTCAATGATCTTCTGCTGAGTGACCTTCTTAATATAGAGTTCTACAGTTTCTCTTGCACCCATGGGGGGGGGGGGGGGGTCTAGTAGTTATGATGTAACAAGTGTTTACTATGGGATGTAATCGGACCTGTGCCTGCAGGTGTGTGTGTGTGTTTTTTTTTTTTTCCCTGCGGTTGCTAGCTGAACAACTGTCATAGTGATGGTCATGGACACTGGTTGTCCCTGAATAGCCTCTGACCGTCATTGTCTGTGGGTTGCTTGCACATCCAGATAAAGACCGTTGCTGCTCACACAGCCACAGTGGCTGACGGATAGCCAACACAGTGGTGTGTCACCTGCCGAAAGGACAAATGCATCTGAAAACCCTGCTGAAGTTAAAGTTAACTTTGAATCCTTTTTTGCTACGAGTATCACCGCTTAATTTCACGATATGATTTAAAGGAAATGCTCGTATAATTGGACGCACATGTCGGGTGGCCGGAGCCGTGACACGAATTCTGCCGGCGTTCGCGTTTTGAAACATCGATGAAATGGTGGCGAAGTTGAGGGCCCTCTGAAATCAGATCCTCTGTGGACGTCTGTCATCCCAAAGTATCAATGCCTCGTTTGTTTCAACAGGATTGTGACTCCATTCAGCAAACTGGTGTTTCGCGTGTGGAGCCACCAGACCCTGAAGTCCGACGTGTTGCTGGGCATGGCCACGCTGGACGTCAGTGACACGCTCAAGTCCAACGACATGAAAAGTGGGTGTATGACACACACACACACGCACACACACACACACACTACACTCTACTTATTTCTCTTCCTGGCCTTTCATTGTTATGTTTAGAGATGTGTAATGAGGCATACAGTGGTTTGAGTTTTCACAGATGACATTCATTCAAAAACTATTTCAACTATTATTTTAAGAGTCTGTGTCATCTGTACACAAGCTTTGTTTTAGAAATACATTTTCATCCAAATTTGCTGACTTGTCTTCTTTTTCCAAATCCTCCTGGATGAGCATGGCCCAGTTTCAACTAGCAGTGTGTGCAGCTGTTTATACCAACCAAACCTGTACTGGCTCTTCCCCACCTAAAATAAGATCAATGGCATAGGGCACAGCTAGACTACCAGCAGCCTCTGTTAGAGCTCAGGGGGAGGGGCATTGTGAGGATGACGCCATAAAACAGAAACCCCAGATCAGTATTCAGAGCTGGAGTGCCATGTCATGCCATTTTTGTGTAAAATAAATGGTAACATGCTTTTTATATGCCATCGTGGGTGCTATGTCTTGGTTTGTGTCATAGTGTGTTGGGTTGTTTCCTTTGTTTTTCGGGTGAATGAAGCTGTTGCTCGTTCAGTGGTTCTCTCTATTTCTGCCACTTACCCGGTTCTTCTTTTTTAGTCATTTCAAACGGCTCTTTGAAATGACTATTTCCAGAAATGTAAAATACCTCACTTTGTGCTCACCAGAGGTTTTGGGGGAGACCTCTCTGGTATGTGTCTGTTGTGGTAAGCGTTGATGACAAAGAAGAAGAAACTAATATGTTTTTATTGTAATGGAAAAGCCTGAGTCTTCATTTTAAAGATACAGAAAGTATTTCAACGCATTTACAGATGTGGTATCTGACTTTTTCACAGCAAAAAATCAATGAGGAACTCCCCTTAACATTCCTGAGAGATGCTGCTGTTTTGTTCTCATCCCGTTTTTGTCCTCGTCCATTTTTTTTTTGAACTTTGATTTTGTTTCTCATAAAGAATCCATTCAGCCTGATCATCTTTTATACATGGACGCTGACCAGCAGTGCTAATGACGGAGAAATCTGGATACAAATCTTATGCCAAACAGGTGATTGGTGTTCCATGACAGAGCAGGAAAATACACACCGATCACCACATCTGCAGTCAAACAATACTTGTAGATGTGAACATGAGCCCTCGATGACACGAGCAAGAACAACATTCAGCCTGAACAGGCCCATCAGATCTAACAGTGGTGTCTTGTTCCTCACATTTATTTACATCATTCACTAGTAAAAGACTACCGGATGTCATCACTAAAAATATAAATTATATATTTTTTTCTGTGATCCCCGAGCTACCAGGACGTGACGTTTATAGGCAGCTGATCTGTTGAAGTTCTTTTCTAATGTTAACAGTTGTTTGTAAACTGCCTACGTGAATGGCTGGTTTGACTTTGACGAAGTTCGGAGAGCGGATGCAGCTCGGCAGCGATCGAACGATACATTTCCAGTTGACCGTCTTCTGTTGTCGTCGTCTCAATGCAGTCTCTGAGGTGGTGCAGACCTTGCAGCTGTGTGCAGACCGAGATCAGTCGGATGTGGTGGGAGACCTGTCCGTCTGCCTGGACGGCATGACCGTCGACTCAGAGGCGTTCGCCGAGGCCGACCATCACAGTGAGTCACGGGAGAGTTCACGTCAAAAGCCTGTTGAAAATGCGTTTTTTTTTTTTTTAATGTTAAGGTTTATTTGGCTTGTTGAGCTAAAAAAAAAAAAAAAAAGCGAACTGTACAGATTGATGAATGTTTTTCCTCCGTTCAATGTTTTACTTTGTTTGTCAGCTGCTTTCTGCTTTATGTATGTCCTGTGTTTTCGCTTCAGGTACATCGAATGGGAATTCGCAACTCAACGGGGACGATGCCGTAAGGTACAGCAGCCATTTCCATCTTCAGTCCGGTTTCACGCGTGTCACATTTCTGGTGTCTGCTGTATTTATCCCAGTCAAACCTTCTTCTTCTTCACAGGGGGAGTCGAGACAGCTCCCCAGCGGTGGACGGCGTAGAGCACAGGTCTTCTCCCAGTGGCCGAAGGCCAGTGAGCAACTCAGGGTCTCCCTCGGTGTCATCGAGGCCCCTCCGACCACCCAGGCCCTCCAGACCTCCACCTCCAACCCCACGCAGACCCACCTCTTCACCAGGTCAGACATTTACTGAAGGAGGGTAAAAACGAAGGAGAAACCTGTTTCTTTCATTACATCTACTGGTGTTTCTGCTCCCCTAGTCTGAGGACGTACGGTTTAACTCTCATGTCTGATTCTTTCCTCAGCACCTTCCAGCAACGGCTCTGCACCAGCTGACGGCAGCGATGGCCAGTCGGGTTCTGACACACCGGTTCGAACGCCGGCCTCAGGACCCTCGACAGCCCCAGAATCGAGTCCGTCGTCAGGCTCCGACAGGAACTCAGCGCCGGCCTCCACCTCTAGATCCGCGGCAACCAAGCGGCCAACCAGCAGTGACGGCACTGCTCTCCCCCCCGCTGTCACCCCTGGTGCCCTTCCTGCTGTCACCCCTGGTGCCCCTCCTGCTGTCACCCCTGCTGGCCCTCCTGCTGTCACCCCTGGTGCCCCTCCTGCTATCACCCCTGCTGTCACCCCAAGGGTCCCCGCCGTCAACGCCGGGCCGTTGGCCCCTGGGTTAGCTCTCTTTTTTGCAATCTTTCCAGAAGATTTTATTTGAGAATAATCAACAATATGTATTTATTTTTTGACCCAACTGTCACTTGTGCAAGTTCAAGGCGTCATTATTTTTGATAGTTAGCAGTATTATCTCATCTCCCAATGTCTTGCTAAGCAATAGTAGTGTTATAGTGCCCAATCCAAACAACTGATTATATGTATTGCTGCGTTGTGTAATGAATTGAGACAAAGAAATGGAACAAAGATGGGAGAGCAAGTTACAGAAACACCAACTTCATCAACAGAAACTTCAAGAGGAAAAAAAAGCAATCAAACCCTCAGCGGAGGATTAGTGTGTTGCAAAGAAAGTGGGTCATCCTTGAGCCCAAAGTAGTGTATCAAACTCTGGGATAACATTTACATCACCCCAACAATAATACAGCAACGTGGCAAAGTTAAATCCTGAGGAACTGTTTGGATAAATAGAAGTGTGTGCACTTAATGCCGGGGCAGACGGTATGTTTTTAGCATCATAGGGCAAAAATTCCAAAATACCGCTTTTGTAAAATCAAGTGGTCTGAGAGAAAACTAGACTTCTGCACCTCCTCTTGGCTCGGGTTTCAGCCATTAGAAAATCTAGAATTTGGCCAATCACAGGTCATTTCAGAGAGCGGGTGTTCCTATTGACTGTTCTAAAAATCAAGATGGGCATGCGCCTCCGTTTAGATTTTGAAATTGTGATCCAATGGCGAAATATCCTACAGGAAAACACTGCAAAGCAACCCCAAAAAGGAAGACAGACTTAACTAAAACGAGAGTCTGACAGTGTCGCCAAAGTGAAGCGTTTCAGAGATGGAGAGACAATGTTGCTACTCGTGAGGCCTTCTACTCACAGCTACGGCAGTAGCTCGGGGGGCTAGTCATTTTCTCTCTGTAACAGTTTAGCCTTCTGCAGAGGTCACTACTGCGATTCACGGTTAGCAGGAGGCTATTTGTTTTTATTTATTTTTTGCCTTTTCCAGAAAACTGCCTACCCTGGGGCAAGGCAAGTTTATTTGTATAGCACATTTCAACAACAAGGTAATTAAAAGTGCTTCACATAAAACCATTAAAAGCATCAAAACATAAGGCAAAAGAAAAGGAGATTTAAAAACAATTAAAGAAACAGTGTAAGAAATAAAATTCAGTTGTAAAATGCAGAAATGCAGGAAATTGATTAATATATAAATTGAATGTGGTTCAATTAAAGGCAGCAGCAAACAGAAAAGTCTTCAATCTTGATTTAAATGAGCTGAGGGTCTCAGCAGACCTGCAGCTTTCTGGGACTTTGTTCCAGATATGTGGAGCAGAAAAACTGAACGCTGCTTCTCCATGTTTAGTTCTGACTCTGGGAACAGAAAGTAGACCGGTCCCAGACGACCTGAGGGGTCGGGATGGTTCGTAAGGTAGCAGCAGATCGGAGATGTATTTTGGCCCTAAACCATTCAGTGCTTTGTAAACCAACAACAGGATTTTAAAGTACCCACTTGAACGAAAATATGATTATAGGTTATTATAAACTTTTTGCCAAATTTACTCCCAAAAATAAACGCCGTCCCTCTGCTTTAAGAACACAAGGATGTGCGAGTGCGAAGACATGAAAGTAAAGTAATCTTTATCTTCCCCGAAAGGCAGGTTGTTGCACAGCCAGCAGTGATACAACCATCACACCAGTCCACACACAAACAGTTCCCACAAATGACGTAATGGTACGGCGGTGAGGATTGTGGGACTACTGGTTGGTTTGGTTTTAGATATCACATCAAACCTTGACTGAGATCTAAAAAAGAAAAACAACACACCATGTGTGGGAGCAAGCACAAGCGACAAATGTAATGGTGGAGAAATGTTTCCAAACCTCTAGCGTATCATTATTAATCGGAAAGGGTGACGCGTGACCTTGTTGTCGGTCGAAAACCACACAGGTGTGTCTGAACATCATGTGGTTGTGACTAACTCGCACGGCCATCGTCGCTTTCTTTTTGCCTCCCTCTTTGTTGTTTTCATTGAGACTGTAATTCCTTGAGCTCTTACACTATCGTCATTGTGACGGCATCGTGACCTCTACCGGCTATTTGGCTGCCTCTGCCGTCGGGTGACTCATGTTGTGAAAGCTGTTATGAATCCATTTGTCACCTAAATGGCTGGCGCTGTGTACCATGACCCAATGTCCTCACTGTTATTGCCGTTGTTTCACCTAGATGGGAGCAGAGGGTGGATCACAACGGCAGGCTGTATTTTGTCGATCACGTGGAAAAGAGAACGTCGTGGGAGCGCCCTGAACCGCTGCCCCCTGGGTAAAAAAAAGTCCTTTCCTTTTTGATCGGCCTTTTCTAAAACACAGATGGTTTTCATTTGAAGTTTATTGGATTATATTTATAGAATCTATTTAGTAGGTTGTTGTGTTTTTTTTCCCTCGAGTTCATGAGCCGCTTCTTTGACTTTACCTAGCGGCTGGCTCAGTAACTGTTCTCTATCTGACTCGTGGTGAGACACCACAGGATCTCACTGTTAGGAACTCGGTAACGAACACACACAGAACACACGAGAGATTGGATTTTCTTCAGTTCACTTCAGATTTATTTGCATCACAAAGTATACAAGTAAACAGAGCTGTCCGGAGTCAACTCACTTCAGAAGAGCATTGTTCATTACTTTATACCTCCATTCTACCCTAAGTCCCCCCCCCACCCCCCCCCCCCTCGTCAATGTCCTCCTCCTCTGAACTTTCACCTAGACAAGTTACACTGTGCACCTCGGACAAGTCACAACAGAGGGTTGTTTGATTAACCACAGTCTCCTTCCCCTGATTCCACCTCTGGCCGCCCGTCACAGCGAACGGCTCTTTTCTTTTCCCTCCGTTAGAAATTTTGCCCGACTTGTTTATCTACGTCATCCCCCCCTCTATCTTCACCCGGGCTCCAAGGCCGCTATACTAGGCTCCCTGTCTCAGTGATGTGAATAACATATGACAATGATACAGGCCAATATCACAGTATGAATGGGAATATACATGGATACATTTTCGAATATATTTTTCTCCCACAAGGTCAAATGAGAGGCTCTCTCCATCTTAAAATACAGGATTACTAGATACTGGTTATGTTATTTACATGCACTGTTAGTTACAGTAGCTGCTGTCCACTGTCCCTGTATTCCACCAACTTGAACATTTTCGACACAATTCATCTAACGAGCTGTTTTGTTCGCCAAACCTTCTCATCCGAACTAAGGATGATGATGATGATGGCTATAGTTGGTTGCAGCAATACGGCAACACATGTAGCGATGCGCCAGTGAAAGCCAGGGAAGAAGAGTGCTAGTTAATGAACGTGAGCTGTTGTTCCACATACTGCAGCTGCCCTTACAAAGTATGCACTCTTGCATTCGGCATGCATTCAATTGCCACATACGACTTCATAACATGGTACTTTGAACTTTGACCCTCTTGCTCATGTATCCGCTCCGCAGAGGATAGTGGGTCAGAACAGCCAGATAAAGCATGTCGGCCTGGAAACTGCAAAATGCGAGCGGATGCAGTCGGGCATCCTGGTATTTTAAATTCTATGTATTGGGCGTTAAATTCTATGTATTGGGCGTACTAAATCTTTTTCTGGCATACTAAATAGTATGTGTATCTAACTGTGCTTTCCGATACACAAACTACCATAAATATGCTGGGATGTTCTATTACATAGGGTCGCATTTTGCAGTATAAAAGCCAGCCTGCTTCTCTGACTAGTCTGACCCACAATCCTTTGAGCAGCAGATACATGAGTAAGAGGGTCAAGGTTCAATGTGCCATGTTATGAAGAAGCACTATCTCCTAATTGCAGTGTCGGGCTGTGCATTTTATACCTGGGCCTTCTGTGCTGTCCTACTGAGCTACGGTTATTTGTTTCTATTGGTGTAATAATACCATGTTTAATTCGTATTAAACCGTTCTGTACGAGGCTTACGAACCGAACAATACGTTTGAATAATACTAGTGCAATTGGAAAATGCAGAAGCTTAAATTGTGGGAAATACAATGTTTTCGGTGGACTGCGCTCACGTAACAGACAACTGGATGTGACCTTTTGAACCGGAACAATAACAAAAAACAGCTGGCGTTTTCGGGCGTTTGCCGGCCGGCGTTTGCGTGCATTCGATGGCGTCCTCTGGTTAGCATAGCATAGATAAATAGGGGCTGGGTCTTTATTATTAAATTATAAAACAGCTATACCTTTTATAACGGATGTGTGAACTTTTGAACCGGAACAATAACAAAAAAAACCTGGCGCAGGCCGGCGCTTGCGCGTGTTTGCGTGCGTTCGCCGGCCGGCGTCCTCAGGTTAGCATAGCATAAATTATGAAATAGCTATAACTTTGTGATTCTGTTTCCGCCAGCAGAGAAGGCTCAGCTGGCCCTGACGGTCCACCACTGCCTTATTGAATGCAACATTACTACTGTGTAAGGGCAGCTGCTGTAGGTACTAAAATGTAAAAAGAAAAGTGTGCGGTTTTTTTCAAGGATACCCACAATGCATTTTGGTGAAAAACACTGAATGCAAACATAATGGTTTGTGTACATGAAAATGCTAGTGGTACCTTTTTTAACTGCCTAAAAATCTATTTTCACACGCACTTTTTCTCGATTGAGGTACAAACCCTGCAGACTGTTGATTTCAAAAGTCATACTCACTCTTAACTTCCTCCCACTGTCGTCCCTCATTTCATTTGTCCTCAGCTGGGAGCGCCGCGTCGACCAGATGGGGCGGGTCTACTTTGTCGATCACATGACGCGAACCACCACGTGGCAGCGCCCCACAATGGAGACGGTGCGTAACTACGAGCAGTGGCAGCACCAGCGCAGCCAGCTACAGGGAGCCATGCAGCAGTTCAACCAGAGGTTCATATTCGGGGTGAGACTTCCTCATGTGATACCGTGTGGCGGAATGGGCGTTCATAAACTGGAACATGGTGGCTATTACTGCAAAACAGCCCTCTGGTTCTCCTGTGATGAAACGGCAATGCGTGGCCTTCATGAGTTCATGGGGTTAAAAAGCTTTGCATAATGCTGATGGTTCAATACATGTACTGGTTTCAATGCACACTGAAAGCCAGTTTGTGTTCGCAGGCAGAACAAAGTTATAATTGAGTTAAAGTATTGACATTGTCTGCAGCAACATGTATATGATGATATTTGTCTTTAAATCTGATGATTTGTTCCGATAACCAAAGTAACTCCATTCATGTGTTTGTGCATCACATCAAAGAACACTGCAGTTGTCCGTTGGGTGCTTTTTGACCCACACAAATGATTCAGATTCTTTTCCGTGTAGCTACAAGACCCGGTGTCAGCCGCTCAGAATAAGGAGTTTGATCCTCTCGGGCCTCTGCCGCATGGATGGGGTAAGAGCTTTACTGCTTTCACAGGCTTCTGAGACCTCATTTAACCTGTGACGGTAAACATTAACCATTCCTCTCATAGTGTAGACTTTAACTGACTTTATTTGAATGTACTAATGTGTGTGTCAAAGTGCTCCCCATTACTTTTCCTTTCAATAACTTCATCAAGGTGTTTGTTTATGATAAGTAGTTTTCAACTGTGAGCTCCAATACCAACACAGTTGTAGTTGACTTCCTTTAAGACAAGTCGGCCCACTTCACCAAAGTTCTGCTGTTATGAAAACATCCTACACATCCCCACGTTAACCAGAGTGTGATGTCATATACAAGATGGTTAAACATAACACTTTTAATGCTGTACATTTAATGTGAAATTGCCTTCGTATCCTCTGCTGGGACCTTTTGACTGAAAGTGGCCCTCGAGCTACCTCAGGGTTTGCTTGCTAGCTTGATTTTGTATGGAGGCTTGAGTACATCGATTAAGGCTACCACAGTTGACCTGGGGGCAATCATAATATCCATCTAAACCCCCAATGTCTTGCAAATTAATAAGTTAAAGAACTTTTAAAGGAAGTTTAATGTTTTTGTGACAAGTGTGTTTTTTGAGTGCATACAAGTTAAATAATCAATTAGTTTCTGTGGCTTTTCAGAGAAGAGAACGGACTCGAATGGCAGAGTTTATTTTGTACATCACCAAACGCGAGCAACACAGTGGGAGGACCCACGAACAGAGGGGTCAGTTTACATCTTCCACCGTTGTCCTTTCGGATACTTTCATATGACGTAGCTTTGTTCGCTGTATCATTTTAGGTTCTCCTGAAACAAGTCGTCACTAAATGTTGATCTCATCTCTTTTTCTTTTTTTTTCAGTTTGCTGAATGACAAGCCTCTCCCAGAGGGCTGGGAGATGAGGTTCACCGTAGACGGTGTTCCCTACTTTGTAGACCACAACAGGAGAACGACCACCTACATCGACCCTCGCACTGGAAAGTCCTCGCTGTACGTCCTCCACCGTTTTGTTTTCTACTTCCTCAAAAAGCTTGAGACTTGAGAATCGCATAACAGTATTACTTTGTTGCTTAGAGAGGCATCAAGTAATCTGTGATCATGGACCAAAAGGCCTCTTGACCCAATTAGATAGAGCTACAACCAATAGAAGTGCAGCAAACGCATCAAGAACAGCTTTAAGAGCGGTCGATTGTTCTTCCTTTAGAAAACATATACCGTCCGGTTCGACAGCAGCTTCAACAGTTCCTCATCACCTGCAGCCATCTTGGTTGTGATTGGCCTGTCACATCTCAAGTTGCTGGAATTCTGTCCAAAATCGGAGGGGAACCATCTGTCGAGGCAAATAAAATATGAGCTTGCAGATTCGTCTGGATCCTACACAACTAGATTACGGCCTTCAGGCATCAAACCTGCGTAACACAGGACTCCTCATAGCGGCATAATGTTTGTACAACCAAATGTTTCCAGATATTCACTAGGAGGTTGAAACAAATAAAGAAAGTTCAGAGGTGTCGCTCGATAACTGGGATGGATTATGGATGGGATTTTCACTTTTGGGTGATTTAAAAAACACAACAGTCTAACATGGAAACTAGTAGCTCCTTTTTAACGATTATATCTTGGATACATTTTACCAGAGGTGTCCGTCAATAACACTCTGCCTGTAGTCTTTCCAGCACTTCTGCATGCCAGAGACAACCAACGTGTTGGTGCCTAATATGAAACTTGGTGTTAAGACAAAAATATTTACTTGATGCTAATTGCGATGTCATTTATTTTTCAAATTTCCATCAACCTAAAGTATATCCCTTGTTGTATTTGACACATTAGTGAACATACAGCAACAGGTAACTCTATTCTACGAGGTAGTTCTGTTTACTCAGATCTCTAAATGAGTCACTGTTGCTGAACGGATTATCCTGACGTGACTGATGGGTCACCTAGTCTTTCTGTCATCTGTCATTCTCACGGATGTAAAACCTCCGTTGAGTCAGGGTAATTACTTGTGAACATAACTCGAGAGTAGTTACTTTGCTTTGGTTCCAGCAGTGGAAAAACCAGTTTGGTGAATGGGAATAATACGAATGTGACGATATAAACTGACTGGAACTTAAAAGAGACTTATTATGCTCCTTTTTTTTTAGGCTCATACTTGTATTATGGGTTTCTACTGGAACATGCTGTGAAAAATCACTTTGTTTTTCTCTTACTGTGTGCCTGAATAGATTTTTTTCACCTTCTGTCTGAAACGCTCCGTTTAAGTCTCTTTAACAGGCATGCACGCTTGTCACCTTTCTGCAAAATTCACTGCGTTGAATCCAAAATGAGTCTCCTCGGTAATTTGTGCAGATCCGATAAGTAGTTGGAGTTTTTTGTCCAGTGTGGAGAGAAATAGCGCTTCTATTGGCATACTTTTTGAAGGTAAAATGTTTTATTTTGTTTTTCACATATATTTTTCGCCCTTTGCTGGGGATAAAAATCATGGATTAAGCGTTAAACAAGTTAAGATAACAATTTATCATGTTTTAATGTATTAAAACACGTTACGTGTCTGTGCTTCTTTACCTTCACAGTGAAAACGGACCTCAGATCACCTACGTTCGAGACTTCAAAGCCAAAGTACAGTACTTCAGATTCTGGTGCCAGGTAAGCGTTGGAACAGTTTGACAGGATTACTGGTTAAGTGTAATCCAGTAAAGATCTCCTTCAGTGAATGTTTCTCTTCCAGCTTTATCAATCAGGAAAAGTACCATGAGCATCCGTAGCTTATTTACATTTAGTTCATACTTGCTGTACTGAAGAAGGCCAATTCATTTTTTAAACGCTTTTAGAAAGAAGTCTTAATAATCTAAATTTCAGAAAATATTTTGCAGCCAAATCAAATAGTTTACAGGATATTGAATCTACGTTTCTTTATAATGCTTTTAATACTTTACTTTATTGCCTTTGTACAAGCCCTGTAATGAAGAAAGTCATCTCATCTCATGCATATGAGTTTGCAGGTATCCGTTCATGCTCGCAGCCCACGCGATGGCACCAAGCACGAGTATAAACAAAGCTTTACTGCGTTATTTAGAAGGAGCTTTTTTGAGCTGTTGGATGTTACATTGAAGGCCACTTTGAGCCTTGACATTGTGGCACACAATTGCCCAATTCAGTCCCATTCTGGTGCCTGTGCAGTAACAGTATGTCACATGTCATGTCACAGCTGGAATACCATGACTAAATGCCTCTGATACTTTTCTCAAGCAACTGGCGATGCCTCAACACATCAAGATCACCGTAACCAGGAAAACCTTGTTTGAGGACTCCTTCACACAGGTACGCCGCCACACAGAGCTCACTGAGCACTGATATTTACCTGCTCTACCTCGAGCTAAAGTGATGCTGCCTTGTTAAATATGTGTAGCAGTGGTAAGATACTTTCAAATTGAGTTTGTTTTTCTGAACTTGAACAAAACTAAAAAGAGTTTATGTAGATTTATACGCATGAGATTTCCGTCGGTACCACAGTTGCTGGATATGGACGAAACATTTACTCATTTACATACTCTGAGAGGTGAAACAGCCCTCGTATAGAGGGGGCGTGTCACAGTGTGAGTCTCTCTGCAGTGAGAAAGAGTTGATGCAGTCAGCTGTAGAGGATGTTTGACTTTATTATTGGGCTGCTGTGTTGAAGTTTCAATGGGAAACGCCAGAATGAAACACGACTTGTTCTGTCTTCTGTCACAGTTACTGAGACATTTGACCGCCTTGACTTCAGCGATGAAAAGGTGTAATGTTATTTTGGTGCCAGTGATCGACTCGCTGATGAGGTTTAAATGTTTTGAGTAAGTGACGGCTCGTTGGTGATTGCTGTCAGGTTTTTTTTTTTTTGAGAAGCACAACCGAGTTTAGGAAAATGTGCTGAAGCGATGAAGCCAAACTCTATCTGACTCTATCTGTCTGTATCTTAGATAATGAGCTTCAACGCTCAAGATCTGCGGAGGAGGCTATGGATCATCTTCCCAGGAGAAGAAGGCCTCGACTACGGAGGCGTTGCCAGGTAAGTTCACAAACAAAACAAAAAGCGTTTGTTTATTGTAGTTGTGTTGGTCCTCATCAATAATAATTTGGATGTTTTGTAACTTATTGTATAACGTGTCTTGCCAGTGACTTCTTTTGAATTTTTGCAACTAAATTAACTGGCAATATTTCTCTTTACCAAAACCTCCACAGGAAAGGTCTCCTTACTTCTTTGAGAGGGTTGTTTCTTGAATGTTGTAACACGTTACCTCTGAAATGTCTTCCTGCTTTTTCTGTAAATCTGCACTAAAGGGAACTCTCCCTACGGTTCAGCATGTTGCGGGCTATCAGCTGTTAGCTATGTGGTACTTTCCTCATGTCTGTGGTGTCCTGTCTTACAGGGAATGGTTCTTCCTGTTGTCCCATGAAGTTTTGAACCCCATGTACTGCCTGTTTGAATATGCCGGGAAAGATAACTACTGTCTCCAGATCAACCCTGCCTCCTACATCAACCCTGACCACCTTAAGTATTTCAAGTTCATAGGACGCTTCATCGCCATGGTTAGTCGTTTATTTGTGTCACATAGTATGGCAAGAAAGATCATCTTAAGAGTAGGTTGTGTGTTTTGGGCTATACAGAGTACAACAAGTAAGCGGTGTGTGTTTCTGTCCCCTCAGGCTCTTTTCCACGGCAAGTTCATCGACACTGGTTTCTCACTGCCATTTTACAAGCGCATGCTGAACAAGCCGTTGGCCCTCAAAGACCTGGAGTCGATAGACCCGGAGTTCTACAACTCCCTCATGTGGATCAAGTGAGTACTAGAGAGCCATGTGGACAGCAGTTCAACAAGATGGAGCTTTTTTATTCTGCAGTTAATCATGAAGTAACTGGTGGTATTAGATAGTACATGTGTTCACGATGTTGTGTACCGCTCTGTGAGTTAACTTGGGTATCTGACACGCCGGTCTAGTTTTTAATCTTGTGTGTGTGTTGTGTTTGTGGATGATGTCATTTCTTGATGTCTGACTGTGGCACAGTTGGTCCCAAAATCCGTGGTTCATCCAGGTCAAGTTTTGAGCCTTTTGAGTGTGTGTTTGAGTCAAGTCTGCAATATCGTTCAGACTCTACAACCAAGTCTGGAATTTCAGATGAAGATGGAAACACGCCTGTAATAAAGCCCATAGTTTAGGAACAGTAGATATGCACTTGTTTTATTATAGATATGCACTTTTTATTGATGCAGCATCATTTTATTATACGAAGCAAATTATTTTGCCACTGAGCCCCGAGGGGTCTCACTTTAAGAATCACTGCGTTAGAGGATTAGAGATTTAGCTTTGCGTGCAGACAATTTGTATCCATGAGTCATTGTCAGTGAGTCCAATCTGAACTCAACAAAAATGAGTTTCAAAATGTGGTTAAAGTCTTATTTTAGACCAGAGCTCCAGTCACTGCTATAGCAGATCTCGTGACAGAATCGAGGTCCTCGGAGATCGGTGCCCCCTCTGCTACAACCCTTCAAAGTCTTGTTTTCATTTTGACTGACATGCTGCAAGTCTCTCGGGTCTGTCAAACACCCAGTTTGTAGCGTGGGGATGTTGCATGAATTGATAATGTACGTTGTTGTAGCAGTCGTGCTGTAATTGTCCGTGCTGCTCTTTAGGGACAACAACATCGAGGAGTGTGGTCTGGAGATGTTCTTCTCCGTTGACAAAGAGATCCTGGGAGAAATCTCCACCCATGAGCTGAAAGCAGGAGGAGGAGACCTCCAGGTCACCGAGGAGAACAAGGAGGAGTACATCAGGTGGATTGTTGATATGATTCTGTCATTTTAATTCAGCACACAATAATGTCAGGTTGGCTTTACTCTGCGAAACCTCAGGCTATAATGTAGCACATAGTGTTACTGTATTTGTAACGTTTTGTGTTTGATGAGGTGGAGTGTAACATGTGACTATTTGCCTCTGTCTCCCCCTGCAGGCTGGTAGCAGAGTGGAGGATGTCCAGAGGAGTGGAGGAGCAGACGCAGGCTTTCTTTGAAGGCTTCAACGAGGTCCTCCCTCAGCAGTACCTGCAGTACTTTGATGCTAAAGAGCTCGAGGTATGGATTATCATTTATGGGATGCATGATGTGTTATGGGAAAGAGACCTCTGCACATACTGTGCTGTACATTTAATTTGTGTTGTAGAAAGATCTGATCAAATATCTAAAAAATGAACTTAATCTTTTGATGTCAATAACTTGTGTCCCATTACAGGTGATGCTGTGTGGTATGCAGGAGATCGACCTTGCAGACTGGCAAAGAAACACCATCTACAGACACTACGCTCGAAGCAGCAAACAGATCTTGTGGTTCTGGCAGGTCGGTGTGCATCTGAAGCCGTCACCTTTTAAACCTTTTACTTTAACGTACAGAGACATTAAGGACATTAGAGATATATATATATATACGTTTAATGACCTAATAGGTCCAAAGTAATTGACTGTGTTGTGAGCCTCATCATTGTATGATAATGACTCATTATTATCAGCTTATGTAATTATACATTGACAGTTTCATTTTTGGGTGATGTGGTGTTTTCAAATCATTGCAATTATAAAAGTAAGTCAATCAGTTTGTGGTGGTTAATGAATCTGTTCCCAAGAAGTAACTCAACGAATCCATTCAATTGAGATTTAAATTGTGTGAATTGTGTTTTCAAAAAATCAAAAATATTTTTGTTGCCGTGTTGAAAGTCACTCTTTGATGCTTTTTGCATGGAACTCCGTAAGCAACCAGTCAGTTTTTGTGTATATATGTAACGTCTATGTATTATTTATATATATGTATATATATATATATATATAATAAATCAAAAAATAAAAACAATCCCTTAACCCATCTTTCCCTCCTCATAGTCCTTTTATTGTAGACTCTGTTGAATCACGCTGTTTGTTCTGCAGTTTATAAAGGAGATGGACAACGAGAAGAGGATGAGGCTGCTGCAGTTTGTCACCGGTACCTGTCGCCTGCCTGTAGGAGGCTTCACCGACCTTATGGGTAATAACTGCATCAATTTATAACCATTTGGATGGAGTGTGGATAATGCATCAATGAATATACAGCCAGGTGTTCGGTTATGCCTTTTTGTATTCTTCATTTGTGTCTTCTGCTTATTCAGTACTTACCTTGTTTTACGATTTATTTTTTTCTTTTCAAGTGAAGTTTCTCACTGAGGTTGTAAAGGTCGGTGTCAGTGGGAACAGTTTGCTTTTGTCCCCGGTTCTTGTCACTGTCTAGCGATGGTGCGTTGAACTGTCCATGATTGGTTACTCTTGCTCCGACTGACCTGTGCTCCACTTTACAGGAAGCAACGGCCCCCAGAAGTTCTGTATTGAGAAGGTGGGAAAAGAAAACTGGCTCCCCAGAAGTCACACGTGGTGAGTTCATGCAAACTCTACCAGAACATACACCAAACTCCTAATGTCGACATTGCTACTCGACTAAGCTTTGGTCCGACCAGGCCTGTTTGTAGCGGTTCATTGTAAGAAGCCGTCGTGATTCCCGCTGTAGTTTGGTTTGTCTGCTTTGACATAATCTCAACCAGCAACAAGAAAAGACCTCAAGCCACAAGGGTTTATGGGTATGAGGAGAATGCAGTTCTTTATGGGCCACATCCGAGTCACATATGATTTCCATTCAGCTCTTTCTTAAAGAGGGTTGTGCTTTGATTGACCGCCAGAGGAGAATGAGTCCAATGCCAAGCTGAACAAATGAATTTCAACCTTCCCAGCTTCAACAGACTGGACTTGCCACCCTACAAGAGCTACGAGCAAATGAAGGAGAAGCTGATGTTTGCCATCGAGGAGACGGAAGGCTTCGGACAGGAGTGAAGGAAACCAGGAGAGGTTTGAATAGCGGGTGAAGGAGCGCGAAGGAATAAAAAGACCCCCAGTGTTCAACCTGAAGGGTCACGGGTTCTAACAGTAGTGTCTCGTCAAAGTGTCTTTGACTTCCTGATTTCTTCTTTTTAAGTTTCTCTGCATTAAAGTAACTGGCAAATGTTAGGCATGATTGAGAGGGTGCGCTTCTTTACCAAAAAAAAGCAAACTTTGTTGCTCTAAGATAGTTTTTTTCATCCACTTTTTTTTTTAAGCATCATCCACATCATTGTCATTCTCCATCCTCTCCTCGAATCTCTGTCACTTTCATCTGCTTCTCTACTCATGGCTAAAGTGGATCTTTTTTCATGTATGTGACAATAGTAAATGATAGCTACGCCGTAGTGAATTTACAGCGTGCCCCCCAAATTAATGCTTAAATAACAGACAATCTTGGTGCTGCAAAGAGATTTGGGCGACATGCCCGATACATACGCAACGAGAGAAGCCCTTTCATTAGTATTGTAGCCTCCATTAATTCTAGTGGTGGGAAATGTGGAGGACTTCAACAGAACTGAAACTGACCCTAGTTTTATAGGGACAGTTTGTAAACTGTGATGGGGAATGGGAGTGTTCTGGGAGTAAAGTTATTCCTCTTTATATAAGCTTTGAACACACTTTCATAGGGTGGTCTTGTGGAAAACAAGATCCTGAGGAAATCCAATGGGTTTGAAGTATTTTAAGATGACTTCAGTGTGTTGAGTACTTGACTTAAAAAAGAAACGAGTGAAAAACACCAAAATGCAAGTCAAACCAAAAAACAATAGTTGTGTTTGGGTAATATCTTTAATGACATTTTGAATGCATACCTTGCAGAACTCTAAAATATAGTGCAAGTAGCTCCTCATACACACGTAGCATTTGAAGGAAGGTGTTAGTTATAACCTCATTTTAACTATTGTTGCCCCTGTCAACACAATACATTAAGAAAAATAAAGAAATATAGAAATTACTGGGAAAAAAAGATGCAGGCGGTAACCCCCCCCCCCCTTTTATTTTTTACACTTAAAGGAGCAGTGTTTAGGATTTAGCAGCATCTAGTGGTGAGGTAGCAGATTGCAACCAACTGTGAAAACCCCTCCACTCACCCCTCCCTTGTCAGGCATGTCGGAAAACTACGGTGGCCTTCAGGTAGCGTAAAACACGTAAGGCCCTCTCTAGAGCCAGTGGTTTATCCCTTCCGGGCTACTGTAGAAATGTGTCAGTGTAAAACGGCGGACTCCGTGAGGGGACCCGCGACCTATAGAGTGGTTCAGGGATGATGTATTTTTCTCGGCCAATCAGGAAGTCAGCATTGCCCTGGTTCCCTCAACAAAAAGCCAGGATATTTCCAGTGGATTTTGGATTGCTGCTGCAGAAAACAAGCTCTGTGGCAACAAATTTGTAATACTTAAAAGTTTTGTTCTACAAGGCAGTCTTCACAAACAATTTTATGATTTCTGAAGCGTCGATGCAATTGGCAAAAGTAAAAACGCGAATGTTGGGCTGTAAATGTAGGAGTCTCATTTAGCCACTTGTTTGCAACCGCCTTTTTTAGACAAGTTAAAGCTTACAAATTCATGAGAGGTGTTAGAATGTCTTAAGCGTTTGTTTACAACAGACTTTATTTCAGGTCACTAACCAAAAGCCCATTCAAAAACCCAGAGGGAACCAAAAGTGCGAAATACAGTGCTAACACATTTCCTGGTTGTAGGACTCATTGCTGCACCACTCTTTGTGGACATAAGGGGCTCATTCTAAACTAACGAAAACAAAATTTTTCCATTTCTACCAATAGATCCCCCTAAATCCTTCACACTGGACCTTTTTTAAAGGAAGATGTACCTTGAGTATTTTCTCCTCATAACAGTCAAATTTCCTCTGATGTCATGCTCATTTTAAAGTATCCTTTTAAATTAGATAATTACACACTGAAAAGACAGGTGTGGTTACTGAGGAACATGCAGGAGTTGTTGACCTGACAAAGCACAGCACTTTAAAAAGATATCCCTCCACTCTCTCTTCTCCAGCATGTGGGGTATCCAGTCCTGGTTGTTCCTAGCTCGAGGCTCTTTGTTTTCCACATGTGTGGTGAGATGTTTGTCATTAGCCCTCAGGTTGCCTTATTTCCTCCTTCAGGCATCGGGTATCATTTTTACCAACTTGACGCTCACAAGAGATTATTGACCATGTGGGCTTTATGGTCACATTGATACTCTGGACTCTGGTCCTGGTCAGTCCTTCTTGGCCCCGCTGTGGAGAAGTAAGACCAAGAGGAGTTTGATAAGTTCTTTTGAAGAAACTGCACCGGCGTGGAAAAGCTAAAAGACTTGAGCTGATGACACACGGCCTTCTTCGATGGCTAATTGTGACTTCAGCTTAACTACCGAGACAAAATAAGTGAAATATAACGAATGTATCATGATTAAAAGTTGATCGGTGAAGTTGCCTATTTACATTTTTGCAGAGTATTGTTTTAATCCTGTTCTGGGTCGATCACAAATTAAAATCCCAGGGATATAGAAGTTGGCAAACGTGTGAATATCATAATTCACTGCTTTTATGTTTCCCAGAATCCTCCATGTGCAACTAAACCACTGTCACTCACCTGTACATGCAAACAACTTGTAAATGGTGTCAATAACAATTTTTTCTTTTCTAAAAGAAATGTTTAAGAGGTTTATGGTAACGCTATATTTTATTTTTCCTGTTTAATTGCTGATGTACATGAAAGATGTGTAATATAGAAATTGTCACCTTAATAAATTAAATCAAAAATGTGTTTGTGCCTTGAATGAATACAACTATATATATATATATATATATATATATATATATATCTATATATATATCTATATATATATCTATATCTATATATATATCTATATCTATATATATATCTATATCTATCTATATATATATATATATCTATATATATATCTATATATATATATATATCTATATATATATATATATCTATATATATATATATATCTATATCTATATATATATCTATATCTATATCTATATATATATATATATCTATATATATATGTATATCTATATATATATATATATATCTATATATATATATATATCTATATATATATGTATATCTATATATATATATATATATCTATATATATATATATATCTATATATATATATATATATCTATATATATATATATATATCTATATATATATATATATATCTATATATATATATATATATCTATATATATATATATATCTATATCTATATATATATCTATATCTATATATATATCTATATCTATATATATATCTATATATATATATATCTATATATATATATATATATATATATATATATATATATCTATATATATATATATATCTATATATATATATATATATATATATATATATATATGTACCGGTACTATAACGTTATCAGTAGCGGGCTGTGCATTTTATACCTGGGCGTTCTGTGCTGTCCTACTGAGGTACGGTTATTTGTTTCTATTGGTTTAATAATACCATGTTTAATTCGTATTAAACCGTTCTGTACGAGGCTTACGAACCGAACAATACGTTTGAATAATGCTAGTGCAATTGGAAAATGTAATGTTTTTCGGTGGACTGCGCTCACGTAACAGACAACTGGATGTGACCTTTTGAACCGGAACAATAACAGCTGGCGTTTGCGGGCCCTGGCGTTCTCGTGTTAGCATAGCATAGAGAAATAGGGGCTGAATCTTTATTATTAAATAGCTATAACTTTGTGATTCTGTTTAGGCCAGCAGAGACTGCTTAGCTGGCCCTGACGACCCACCTGCTGTATATATACACGTGTATATATATGTAGTACATTATAACATCACGTTTGTTAAAATGATCGGTTAAGTTACGAGACATTCGTAGCTGACAAGCTAGCTAACGTAACCGGGAGCTTAAACATCACATGTTTGTTAATAGTAGCTGACGGTTGTGAACCTGAAATTCCACTTTAAGTCCGGTAACGTTACAAACGTTGAGATTAACTACATGGATAAACTGAATTTGAGTATTTTATACTAAGTCTTCATTTTGTTTCAAGTTGTGTGTGTCACTTTTATGGATCATGACACTGCATGTATCTAATCATTTGCAACTTTAATTGTAGATTGATTTAACATCATTTTAGAAGTGGGCTGAGTCATCTTCTGACTAAAGAACAGAAAGTAGAGTAGAACAGCCAAGTACAGAAAGTAGAGTTTCCTGAGCCAAAGCCCCTGAAGTCAACATGGTGAAGTGATGTTCACTGAACAGAGGGTCTGGCTTTAATAGTTTCTGAAATACATACCAAGCGTCGATCATAACCCAGTGATCATACACAGTGTTAGATCCTGGGGTACTTCTGGCCCGATACGGGGCTACTTACTGACTCAGCTCTCTATTAAAAGATTGTCGAGCTGGTGTTCTGGCGAGGGAACTCGCCTGGCTCGCTAACTGCCGTTACTCCCAACGTCTACCCTGCTTCCTCCGGTCTGAGCGCACTCGGCCGAGAGACCAGTCCTGGCCCCGGGCGCTCCCACCAGTCGCGTCGGTTATGGCAGCTTCCCTCTTATGGATCCGTGCTCTTGGTAAATGCCAGGTTAGGTTTTAACGGCTAGGATTAATTCTTTCTAAAACCGTAAGGGGTTGTTAAGTGGATTCGGTCTCTAGGATAACCTTTCAGAACTCAGTTGTTAGACATACAATGGCTTTAACTTTTTACTGCCACGAGGAACTTCTTACTACTCGAGCAAATGAATGCACTTTGAGAAATTTACTTTAAATGCAGATTAGATATTTATTTCAGGTTATATTTGGTTAGTTTGCAAGGGTTAAAGCTACAGCTCACATAAAATGTCACTACACTCAATCAGTCACTTAATTTTCTTCTTCGATTATACTCATTAGTTTTAGTCGCCGAGACGGCTCGGCTGGAGCTGGATGTTCAATGGTGCGATGAAAAGGTTCTTTTGGAGTTGTTCAGGAGCGAGGGTCTGGCCAGACCCTCGGTCCTCCCGCTCTGCAACGGAGCCCGTTCAACAGTTCCTCAAAACTCAGTACAAAGTCTTTCTCGGGCTGCTGCGTCTTCGCCGTTGTCCAGATGTTAAGAGTCGAGCAGTGGGGAGAGGAAAACCTCCGTCTTTAAATCTTATTGTCCACGAACAGCGGTCTTTCTTTCCGTGAACAGAGACGAAGTCCTCAATACATCAGTTGCGATCGTCCGTATCTCCTCCGCAGCGCACTTGGACGGCGCTCGTGTAGAAATCCCAGCTTGCTGCATGCAAACGTCTCCTTATATTCCTCATTCGGGCTTAATCAGCCCCCCTTGTTCAATACATGAGCTCATCTCCCCCTCCCTCTGGAGAGGTCGTTGGGTTTTTGAACAAGTCCATATAAGTCCAGGCTTCCTGCCTCTGATTCATCTCTTGCAATATGTTGCAACACTCTCCTCTTAACCCCACCCATAACATCTGCCACTGATTTTGCAATGTCATTCTGACTCATTCTGACTAATACATTCCTATCTCAGCTCCAGTCACACAGAACATTTGTTAATCACTTATTACAATAGTTAAATCACTCTATGCATTTTAAACATTCGTTACTTATTGATTAAACATTTTGTCATATAATTCATACACTTTATCTTTTGATTACACTTTAATCTGAGTATATGCTTTGTGTTATTATATCCTGATTCTCTCTTGAATGTGCTCACATGTTACCGAGGCAGCTCTGAGGGGTCAACTCTTCTTGACAACAGAAATCTGCTTTCATCAGAAATCCTAATGACAAAAAGCAGATTTTTAAAGTGAACCTTTGCAAGACAGAAAAAGTGGCACTCACGAGTCCTTTACATTATTTCTTGACGCTGCCACTTTTATGTGCAAAGAACACTGTACAAGAAATCTGCCCTTCATATTTGAACCATGACATTGTATATGCATCAAAAACTCATGTAATAGAAGTCAATATAATTCAAGTCAGCCTTTATTTTTCTGTCATGCAAGGAAATACAGAAGCCCCAATGTCTTCAGACCCCAGCCTTCATCTGGTTGTTGGGTGGTAGTGCCTTTCCCAGGTGGGTCCCAACCGTCCATACTCCTTGGTGGCATTTCTCTCATGGACCTCAGGCTTCAGCTGGAAAACCTTCTCCCCATCAAAGCAGTCCATGGGAGTGAAGGAAAGTGGTTTTTCGCCCAGGACACCTTGCAGTCGGGTACGCCAGCCCTCCAGCATGGTGCTGCGCTCCTCAGAGGGAATGTGAGACGGAGCCCAGAAGAGCTGAGGGGCCATAACCTGGAAGCCACAGTAGTGCAGGATGCCATTCTGGATAGAGAGAGAAACTGTGTACGAGCGTCGTCCAATTGGGGGTTACAGATTGAAAGCTGTAGACCCTGTGTTAGATTTGTCCCTTCTGGGCTACAGTAGAAACAAAGCAAACTCTAAGGCCCAACTCCCTCCTTAGATATGAAGTTCTCATTCTACACTCCCCAAAACAATTTGGTTTTAAGTTATTATAGAGTGATAAAACATCAGGCTTAAGATATATTCTATGCCATTAAACTCCCAAATCCTACACTCTGGATCTTTAATGCAGAGTTGAAGCAATATTCTGATTCAGTACCTGTAGTGGCCACAGTGTGACATTCGTGTCTCCATTAATACCATCTGCACTAAACATGGACTCATGAGACCCAGTGGTGAAGGACAGCATTGCTTTCTTGTCCTGTGCAGAAAAAAAAAGTTAGAAAAATAGCTGCAACAGTTTCAGACTAGTAATGCAAACTAGTTTATTTGAGCCTTTACCTTGAAGATTCCCTGGCTGTATCTCTTTTCTTCAGAGTAGGCATAACCCAGTGTGAGCACCCGGTCGATCCAGCCCTTCATGATGGCAGGAACAGTGAACCAGTACATGGGGAACTGAGAAGTAAGGCAAAGTGTTAGCGTTGAGCTAAGAGAAGCTTAGCGAACAAGCATTACTGTCACCAAGCCTCTACCTGAAAGATGATGAGGTCCGCCTCAGTGAGTTTGCGTTGTTCCTCAGTGAAGTCACACACAGTTTTCCTTCCTCCCATGCCAGTTTGGTCTCCTCTGCATAACGGAAGTGATCAGCATTCTTGACTTCTCCTGCCAAGACAAATTATTTCATTTCATTTTGAAGTTCAATAAAAAGCTAAACTTCTTCTAATGCCAGGGAGACATTGACATACCGGTGATGTTCTTAGCGGTAGCAGTGGCTTTAAACTTCATGGCGTACAGGTCCGATACTGCCACTTTGCAGCCCTGACCTGCTAAAACTTCCACAGCAGCATCTTTGGCTGCAGCGTTGAATGAGCCAGTGCTCTGGTGGGCATACACGATCAACACTTTCTTTGCGGCTAAACCAAGGATTAAAGATTGGAACTGAGCACACATCAGGGCAGAAATCTCACAAATGAAACATTACAGTTCATGACATGAAACATTACTCAGAACATGACACATAAATCCCTCAGCAAATACAAGATAGGCGATAACTAGTGATGTTACGAGATGTGCCGACGCTTCGAAGCGTGTGTCGAGTAATGGAGGGGGCGTTTCCTCGAAGCGCGTATCGAGGCTTGCTTCATTTAGGGGAGGAGCCACAAATGATGACGTCCGAAGCCTCGCTGCCCGGCTGTACCACGTGACTGCTTCGGGAAGTGGTTCAGATTTTGCCGAGAGGTTTGACAGCAATATAAACCCCTCAGGCTCCATTCAAAATGTGGGTTGTTGGTGGAGAGTTGTGAGTTTGGATAGTTTGGATGGCGTTTATATAGTTTGGAGAGTTTAGAGAGAGATAGTTTGGAGAGAAGGATAGGTGATAAGATGAAGCCAGCTCGGAAGAGGAGGATTTCCCCTGTGTGGGAACACTTTGATTTGATAACTCCTAATAAGGTAAGCTAAATCTAACTCTATTTCAGACACATTAGGTTTGCTTATCAAGAACTGTATTTTTCACAGTTTCTTATTTTATTCAAAGGTGAGGTGTTTATTGTGCTCCAAGGAGTTGGGGTACAATAACAACACCTCATCCATGCTAAGGCATCACCGTGCCTTGCATGAGAATAAGGAGGAAACTGGAGCTTCACCTAGCCATTGTAAGTCATTACAATATTACAAATGCACCATCACAATTTTTCCCTGTTCACTTTTGTTTATTGTGCAAATAAAGGCAGGTAACAGACACTGTATTTATTCTCTTTTAACCAGCCACCAGAAAACAAGAGCTGGATGAAGCCCTCGTCTCCATGATAGTGAAGAACACACAGCCCTTCAGTATTGTGGATGATGTTGGATTCAGGGCGTTTGTGTCCAAACTGGATCCCGATTTAAAGTAATAGGATTTTTCAGCCAAACAAAAGCCACCGAAGCAATAAAACGACTGACCTCCGAGTGTGCCATACGGTCAAAACAAAGCAGAGAGGAAATCCCCCAGGCTTCCACCTCTCATGATGTCACAGGAGGTAATCTATTATTTTACATTTTGAGATTGATTATTCCGATGAGAACACTTAGTAACGTGATCTGTAGTTTCCGCTTAGGTAGCAAACTGTGGCATCGTTTAGACACCAGCGTCATGGAGGCACGGAAGACTCAAAATGTAACAGCAAATGCCACTGTGGAGGTCCAGCGCTACCTTTCCGAGCCAAATATAAGCAGGCTGGAAAAGCCTCTGGAGTACTGGGAGAGGCAAAAATTCCTGTATGCAAATTTATATAGACTTGCTCTTGCGTTTTTGTGCACGCCAGCATCTTCTGTACCCTGTGAAAGGGTGTTTTCAAAGGCCGGAGAGGTTGTGTCAAAAAAAAGGAATCGTTTAAAACCAAACACTGTTGAGAAACTGTTATTTCTGAATAAAAATGAATAAAATGTCCCGTGTCCTGTACATCACTGTCCAAGTTCCACAAGCATATTCAGTCCCCTCTTCCTAGTTCCACAAGCACTTTCACTGTCCTCTGCCTGCTTAAGCCCATGCCATTTTCCTAAAGTGACATAATAACATCATTACACAACCTGCCATATCATATGATACTCCCATTTTGGGAAAATGTACACACACAGAATACATTAAAAAAATATTTTATTATGCACATATGTCATTTATGTACAGAAATGATTTGGTCATACATTTTTGTAATTCAGTCATTCCCAACAGCCATAACAGACACAAAAATCCAATGCATCACATTATGTGGTTCAGATACAGCTGCCTGTGATTATACACTTGGCCAGTAGGTGGTATCGTGTGCACATGAAGCTTCGAGTAATGAACCCTTTCTCGAACCAATTGGCTGAAGTGTTGCGATGCCTCATGAGGCTTCATCTCACCATCACTAGCGATAACTCACCCATTCTGGATACAGATGTCAGCTGCAACTTTACAGATCGCTGCTGTGTTGAATAAGAGAGCAGGTCAGTCTAGAGCAACAGTCAAGATGCTGTTTTATACACCACCAGACTCAACACACAGCCTCCTCACAGGTGCTGTCAATCAGCAATCAAGGTCATCAACCAATCACCTGGCGTCTCTCAGAACTCTCATCATATCTTTTATTGAGCCTGGAGAGCAATTTTAAATGGGGAGTGGAATTTATGTATCGCTAAAAGCCAAGAAATATGGAGGTTTTTATCAATGAAACCAGCAATGGCTTTTGCCTGTTTTAGGATAAACTTACAATAATACTCTTAGACCTACATCTTCTACTTCATTGCAGTGTGTGTTTCCCCCATTTCAGCCTGCCCAGAAAGAGACGGAGCGTAGGTTTGTCAATGTCTTTAAGAAAATGTCACTCTCCTTGACCCCATTTTCAATGTTAACACCAGCCCTGAAGCCGAGACATATCACCTGAAACTCAGAACCTTTACTTGCCTCTCAACAACAGTTCATAATTACTAGTTACATTGTGTGTCACTTAGATTGAATAACTATTACAGAACTCCCATGAAAATACCTTTCTTGAGTAAAGTGGTTACACAGTATGTACTAGTCCACCAGAGAGCAGCTGAAGCAGTGGTTGGGTCAAAGACTTGAAGCTGGATTCGATATTTGGATCTGACTCCTTTGAAGTTAGACCCACTGGACCACAGAATTGGAGACACAAAACAATCTGTCCAGTCAGTGTTTTCTCCTCAGAATTAAATATGGCATCGAAGACATCACCAGTTGTTTGCGTGCTGCAAAATGCGACCAGACGCAGTACATCCTGGTATTTGTGGCAAACTGCATTTGATATGCTATGTATTAGGATATACTAGATATTTTTCTGGCATATGAATAGAATGGAGGTATGGCTATTGGAACACACATCCATAGACCTTCACTAAACCATTGAACTGATCAGTGTTTCGTAAAAGAATGCAACACAAATGAGCTTTTATGTTGGTGCTTTGGGAGTTGACCAACAAATCCACTAAAAGAGGAGATGCTGGTTTCCACAACTCTGCACTACAACACGCATGTGAGATAAAATAAACCCAAGTCAGTGTGCAACAAAGTAAAGCACATGATGTGACAAAATGCTGTGTGGTAAATTACAGCAAGCATAACCTCATTAAAATCTACAATCGTAGCCAGTTTGGCTCTGTGTTCAATAGATCGTTCTGTTATGAGACACTTTGACCAACAACACACGTACCCATTTGAAAACATGACAACAATTGTACTGTAGATTCCAATTCCACGTATTGATCATCTCTCCATTGTTTGCAGTTTTGTCTTTGTCATTGCCTCAACACATGCTGTTATTGCCATTTAGATATTGACAACTATGCTTTGATTGATTTGTGTTCCTGACAGCACAACAGTGTTCCTTTGACTTCCCTTTGCTCTTCCTCCTGAATTTATGATGAGCCGTGACAAATTACATTACAAGGGATTGCGCAGATAATTAATTGATGGGTTGATTGAATTGATTGATGGGTTGATTGATTCAGTCATTGACATGGTGCACACCCAGAGGCCAAAACACCTTGAAGTAAAGAAATATATGAGCAGATCATTTCATTGGAACCCATTGAAGACTAGTCACCACAACCTCATTAGGAATGTTTAATTTGACTGAAAATGTTATGGCCATCTTTTTATTTGGGTCCTAGGCGAGCCATCTGAAACCCCGTTATTGCTCCATCGAGGACAGCAGAATGATTGACGTTGAACTTGCAGGTTCACTTTTGTCACTGAGCTCTCTCAGAATTTGAGCAATGGGGAATGTGTTCTTTTGGCTGCTTAAACATTTGAACGAGAGACCTATCAGTAACTGTGATATGACAAGATAACCTCGTCATATCATAATTTCATTTTGATATTGTGCAATGACTCAAATTTTTCAATGACCTTGTGACGAAGGACGACCTCAGATGGGTTTCGGAGAAGCAGCCGAGCAGGAACCGCACTACGCCCCTTGCGGAAGAGGACGGCAGTCAGCTGCTCGCGGACTAATATTAACAGCGTGAAGGAAGTGAAAAGGCTTGAACGAGCCAGGCGGCGCGAAATGACGGCCGTGTCTGTAAATAGATTAGTTTATGTTGCTGTTCGGAGTTTGACTCTCAAGACTGTGTGCGTGCAAACAACCAGTAAGTAGATGTAAAGTTTGGTGTTCGTCTAATGTAGTTATAAGTGTTATATTGTGTCATTTGCACGGCAAGCTATTCTGATAGTTAGTAGCTCGTTCCTTGTTTGCTAATTGGTGGCTGTAGGAGTCCCGGACCTGTTTATCACGGCCTGTATTCTGTCCCTGTATGTCCTAATTAGAAACCAATGTTGAATAGAGGTATTTACTCATTATTATTTCATGTATGTCTGTTTCAGAACCACACACAATTGCTTGTTTGACTGTTGTCAATAAACCTCTCAAAGGGAACATCTTGTCTGGAGTGCATTCTGATCGATGCCCCCTGGTGGCCACAACTTTTAATGACCCACAGTAAAAATATACAGTCCTTTCCCAGTCAATATAACAAATGGTCCTTCGAGCCGGATGAGAGTGGTCACCGTGGGATTGAGTAAAGATGTTTCCATATCAACCAAGGACTTCACGTCCTGCAGACGCCCGTCCCCACCGAGAGACACGGCCACCAGCCTGGATGGAAGATTACGCTGTCTCCATGCCAGCACAGCAGCGGCCTTACTACAGCGCAGAGAATTTCCCGGAGAGAAACGCCAGGATGACGCCTCTCACATCTCCCCGGGCTAGATGAGGACTGGAGTGCTGCGCAGGGAGCGGCAGCTCAATATCACTTCCAGCTTTAGTATACAGACACACTTTTCCAGAGTACGCCTGCCTCTCATCGATGGAGGCCTGCAGCAGAAACTGCGCCAGAGATCCTTGAAGCCCTCCACAGGCTGATCGAAGACAATCACAGGTTGCAGCAACAGATGTCGGACATACACAGGCGACTCCCAGACCCACCACTGCCGCCACAGAGAGCCCTCTCTCTTTCACAGACGTCTGAGCCCCCTCAGCAGCACGTCGTGCAGGCTGATAACACGTACCGCCCTCTCTCATTCCCCTCACCTGTGCAAGCTAGCAGTCACACTCTGCCTCCAGTGGATAATGATGACTGGCCACCGCCACCACCCCCTGTAACAGAAGATGTTGTTTACCAGCCACAACCACCACCACAGGACCTTGTGGCAGGGCTCACAATGCCGCTGAGAGACATGTGGACGAGACGTCAGGTGCAGTCTTTCTGTGGCCCAGAGCCAGTTTATCCTGTTTCCCGGATGCATACACCAGAGTAGGGCTGGGCGATATGGCCTAAAAAAAAAATCTCCGATTTTTTTACAAAAAATCCGATTCACGATTTAAATCGATTTTTTTCCCCCAAAATTTTTTGCAGATGACAGAAGCTGTTGAAAACAATTTTTTCTTTTATTTTGTGATGATTTTCCCAAGTAGGTTGATAAAAATAAAGTGCAAACAAAACCTGAACATTGTAGAAAGGTGCCTGTAGTATACAAAAAGTATTTGGTCACTCTTTTGTTTGCCTGAATCATTTAAATATAAAATTAAATTAAACATAACATTAAATGGCATTAAATAGTAGCCTTCCATTGTAAACAACTGTGCAAATGTAACTTTTTACAGTAAGCTTTTCTAACTGAATACACTGATACAAACACAGCATGAAATAAAATGTATATGACCCTTTAACATTCACATTTTCAAAAGTGCAACATCTGATCTAACATCAACATAACATATTTTGCACAGTAAATAAGTGCATGTAAACAAAATCAAGTGCATTCACAACATAACCAACAGTATTAAACAGTAGTGCATGTTTTTTCTAAATATTTTTTGCCAGGAAGACAAGCCTGTCTACTACCTCTGGCTTCAGGCATGCACGGTGGCATGTAACAATGCCCCCCCCACACACTGAAAAGCCTCTCAGAGGGGGCACTTGTAGCTGGCACAGAGAGGTATTTCTTTGCTAAAGTACTTAGCCTTGGAAAGTTAAGTTGGTGACGCTTCCACCAGTCAAGTGGATCGGTGTCTGGGTCAACCTGCTGGACCACAGGTCAGTTGTTGCGGAGTAGAATGACATCCCCTCCAGCTCCGCAGAGATCCTTTGGCGTGTACTATTGTACAGCCGAGGCAAGGCAACGTCAGAAAAATGTTTACGGCTTGGTAGCACGTACCTGGGGTCCAAAGCTTTGAGACGGTGAATAAACCCCGGCTTTTCCACGGTGTATATGGGCACCATATCTTTTGCGATATACATCGCGACTGCATCCGTGATGGCTTTCCACCGGGCACTCTTCTTCTCATGCGGAGTACAGTTGGTGAATGTCTCCAAAATGCTGGGTTGTTTTTGTGAGGTGGCGGCGGCAGCAGTGAAGCTGCTGGCCGCCATTGTTTTAGTTTGTAAACAATGCGCGCGCACTCTACTACGGGAAAAAGGGGTGGGGGCGATTTTCTCGATTTTCAATAAAACACATCGCCTTAAAGCACACATTCGAATTAATCGATTAAATCGATTTATCGCCCAGCCCTACACCAGAGTATTGTCAACCTTATACCCCACCAAGGAGGGAGTCACTGCCCAGCAAGCCGTTACCCTCCCACCACAAGGAGACTGTGTACCGCGGTCCTACGCCCAGAATCCCTGTATTCACTGAAGGAGATCCTAGGGAGTTTGCTCGGCTTAAGGTTGCCCTGGAGAACCTGCTGCCTGAGGATGCTACAGAGCGCTTTAAATATCAGATCCTGGTGGACCACCTGAAGTATGAGGAGGCACTGCTCATAGCGGACTCCTACAACAACTCGTTGCAGCCCTACACTGACACGATGGCTAGCCTCATTGAAAACTATGGCCAGCCGCACCAGTTAGCTCTCAGAAAAATCGCTGACCTGATGGATGCCCCGAACATCGCACGTGGAGACACCTGTGGGTTCAAGCAGTTTGCACTGCGATTGAGAGCACTAGTTGGTATGTGAGATCAGCTTGGGGACAGTGGACATACTGAGCTTCACTGTGGGTCACATGTGACACGGCTGTTGTCCAAGCTGCCTCAGGATATGCGGGCTGAGTTCAAGAGGTTCCTGTACCCCATGCGTGTTACCATCCCCAACCTCTTCCACTTTTCAGACTGGCTCGACTATGAGCTGAAGATTCAAGAGACTGTGTACGATTCACTGTACAGAGAGGATAAGAACAAATCAGGACCACGGCCAGAGAATTACCGCGACAGGAGCAAGAGTGGCAGGAGCACCAGCATACTGCCACTACTGCTTAAACACGCAGCACTTTCTCGACCAGTGTGTAAGCTTTGCACAGCTGACAGTGGAACAAAAAACAGCCTGGATCAAGATCAACAAAAGATGCTGGAGATGCGGCCGCTCGCACCAGGCTGCACAGTGCCGCCTGAAGTTTACGTGTCAGAAGTGTAAGGGGAAGCATCTGCAAGTTCTGCACGATGTGAATATAAAACCTGCAGCTGAGAATACGTCCTGCCTTGTCAGCACAACCAATGACGTACTGTACTTGGACAGACGGTCCGGGTGCAGCCAAGTCCTACTCAAAGTGAGTAAGGTGTTGCTGCGCAATGGTGAGCACACACAATTGCTTGTTTGACTATTGTCAATAAACCTCTCAAAAGGAACATCTTGTCTGGAGTGCATTCTGATCGATGCCCCCTGGTGGCCACACCTTTTAATGAACCACAGTAAAAATATACAGTCCTTTCCCAGTCAATACAACAACCTATTTAGGCCAACAGTATGTACCTGACAGTACTCTTCTTCCTCTACCTTGGTTTGTTGCAAAGTAAAAACACAAATGTACCTTGAAGTTATTTTCTATGTCGTTCCTTATTTTGTTATCATCTGTGCCTCGCCAGTGTTGGTAAGTTCTATATGATCATTTTGAAATAAACTACAGCAGTGTTATAAAAAATTATAATAATTCATTCATTTATTATTCATTAATGTCAGATCTTGTTCCCTTGCACCTACATGTATGTATCATTACGTTCTGCACTGGTTAACAATCAGTAAAGATTTCAATTATTTATGATTTAGTTTGAATTAAATTGGGAAGAATTATGCTGCACGTTGGGGCCATAATCTAAAGCTTTCCCCATTTTAGTTATATCAACATGTAATATTATGATTATCAATACGTAACAGTACTAACAGTAATGCCTGAGTCAAATGAAAATCAAAGACATTCAATTATAATTTCACAATATTTATTGTATATTAATTGTCATACATAGTCAGATTATCAGAAATATTTTGACATTGTTTCTAATACCCAGCGGGGACCCAGCGGGTACGTCACCGTACCTGCTGGGTCTCTGACTCTCTGGGGTGCTGAGAGTGGTTCAGTGGTCTGTGGTGGGTCTGGGTCTTCCTGGGATGATGGTTGGATGACGTCCACTCAGCAGCACGAGTGAGCCAATAGCACAGAGGAGTCCTGCCCCGTGAGACACAAACACAAGAGATGAATACTTTGAACTCAACTATACGACCTTTACATTGTTGTGTTGAATCTGGCCTCCAATGATGGAAAATACACAACAGAATAACAACCAGTCACTGATACTTACTCTGGTTTCTGCATCTAGCATAAATTATTACTCAAAAGGAAAATCTGAATCACAGTCAGAACAGTTTATTGCCATGGTGAACATACAAGGAATTTGACATGAGGGGAGGTGCATACAATCAACACAGTGCAGAGTAGAAACATATTAAGATTTACAGAAAAATATAAAATAAAGTGCACAAACGAACAGATAACAGGACTATAAACAAGTGAGAAGTAAGTGTAGTGTAGAAGTGTTGTTGATGGAAGTAGAAGTGTTGATGTTGGAAGTGTTGTTGATGGAAGTAGAAGTGTTGATGGAAGTAGATGGAAGTGTTGGAAGTGTTGTAGATGGAAGTGTTGTTGATGGAAGTGTTGATGTTGGAAGTGTTGTTGATGGAAGTAGAAGTGTTGATGTTGGAAGTGTTGTTGATGGAAGTAGAAGTGTTGATGGAAGTAGAAGTGTTGATGGAAGTAGATGGAAGTGTTGGAAGTGTTGTAGATGGAAGTGTTGTAGATGGAAGTAGTCAGAGCGCAGTATTTCAGTCAGAGCAAGTAGTAAGAGCGGCAGTCACCTTTCTTTCAGTGGGCTGAGTAAGTAATCCCTCACTAAGACTACAGAAGTATCAGTAATAAGATTCCATCATTGGAGGCCAGATTCAACACAACAATGTAAAGGTCGTATAGTTGAGTTCAAAGTATTCATCTCTTGTGTTTGTGTCTCACAGGGCAGGACTCCTCTGTGCTATTGGCTCACTCGTGCTGCTGAGTGGACGTCATCCAACCATCATCCCAGGAAGACCCAGACCCACCACAGACCACTGAACCACTCTCAGCACCCCAGAGAGTCAGAGACCCAGCGGGTACGGTGACGTCCAGTAATTCCACAGAAGTTAACTGAAAAGTTGGAAGTAAGTCCGCTGGAGTTGTTCCCCTGATGTTTATGAACTCATCTCTGGTGAAAGAGCTCTGGGTATCGCAGCATAAAACTGAATTAAAAACAAAACAATGCGCACCAACACGTCGAGGCAGCCGTCCGCAGCGCAATCTTGATGTATAAAGAAGCGATACTTAAAAGCTCTGCTGCAGGATGCTACCTATCGTCAACCCCGCCAGACGCGAGGGAAGGCCGTCTGGTGTTTTATCAGTCCGAGTCTGACCTCTGGGGGACCAGGGGCGGAGCCTCTTCAGGACGTTGGGGAGCGCGGATGGCCAGTGTCGTCGACCTCCATGTCCTCGTCCTCCATGTCGTCGACCTCCATGTCCTCGTCCTCCATGTCGTCGACCTCCATGTCGTCGACCTCCATGTCCTGGTCCTCCATGTCGTCAACCTCCATGTCCTCGTCCTCCATGTCGTTGACCTCGATGTCCTCTTCCTCCTCCTTAGCTGGGACCAAAACGTCACCGGTCCTCTGCCTCTTCACACTTACCTGCTCCATGCGCTCCTCTTCCCTGCGCCTCTTGGTGGACTCTTCTGACCTCTGGGGGACCAGGGGCGGAGCCTCTTCAGGACGTTCCACACCAAAAAGGAGGGAATGCACATAAATACATACTACACATACTACAAATACAACACATACTACACCTGCTCCGTTGTCAGAGGAGTAGGGGAGGATACTGTAGCCCACTGGTGGAGGAAGTGCCATGATGTCGTTCACAGAAGCTGAGAGGGAAAAATTCAAACTGTAAGGATTTCTCATAACATGAAATATTTCTGGATTACATTGAAGAATAATCAAAGATTAAATTAGAAAAAAATGATGACCGCACTACACGTGTCACCAAGTCACCAACACAGAAGAGGCTGTTTTAATATTTTAACAATAATATCAAACATAGTGCAGCTCTGCCTCTGTTAGTTTGAACACATAACACAACTATATTAATAATGATAAAAATAATATAACTGTAATATAACTCTTACTCTGCACTGTGTGTTATGATAATAATTGTTACATACAATATGTGTACATAATTGTTAAACTCCATACATCAGCTGGTGTTTTGCCAGGGATTGACATGAGAAGAGTTTAACAAAACATCCAGCAGGTGGTGGTATACGCTCAAACGGAAATTAAGGCGCTTTTATTGCATCATTTGGAGTTGTTGAAGCGTGATATCTTATTGTGAAGGACAAAACTACGGTCCCGGATGTGTTGACAGCATTGATGGTGGTATTTTGCGACCCTGTTACATGAGAATATCCCCAAAAAACCAGCGGATAGAAATCCGTACGGATTAGGTCATTAGCAGTGCACGGCTAATTCGGTTAGCATCGTTTTAACGACTCTGGTAAAGGCAAAGCTAACTGTAATAATTACAACAATATTTCGTTTGAAAGGTACGAAGTTTAACTTCAGTTTAACACCATTAAATCAACTGAAAACATTATACGATCATTTTTATCAACATTTTAAGTGAATTGTATTGAAACATGAGCTAAAAACTGTCCGGTTTGGGGTACAACTCCGTTAGAGAAATAGTCAAATAGGATCAGATGTTTGTTCAATAACAGGGTCGCATCGTGTCCTGGTTTGATGACGTAGGCTACGGCCAGACGCTCGCCTCTCGTTCCATATGGTTACCATGGTGCACAACTTCAGCATTTATTGAAAGTGTTCTATTTTCAGAAATATACATTTTAATGTTAAAATAGGAAGATTTGATGCCTTCAAACCAAAATAACTGTTTAATTAAACATCTAGCTACATTATTGTGAACACCTTCCACAGATGTCCCGCAACATTTAAGACATTCTGCCACTCGAATAATCAGTTTACACGAGCGTCTGTTTCCGACAGGCCTGATAATATAGTGTCAACTGTTCACCTTTCACTGATTTCTAAACGGAGAATGCTTTAAATGCTTTGAAGGGGGTGAATCAAAAGAAAAATGCTAAAATAAATGTAAAAGGTAACTTACCCGCAGAGGGATCTCTCACAGCACACTCCCAGCAGGTGCTTCTCCTTCAGCCGAAGATCTTTCAGGTTGCTTCTGTTGTCCACGAGAGTATAGCGATCCAGTAGTTTCTCCAACAAGTTTTGTATCAAGTAGCTTTTCAAACAAAAGTCAAGAAGTTAAAAACTCAAAGAGTCGGCTCTCCACGGTATGTCCAAGAGGTGTTTACGCTCAGGTCCAAGTGCAGAGTGAGCGATCAGAACGTTCTGAGGCCTCAAGTAACCTCGGGTGGGTCCGTTTCCATGGCATTCAGTGACGCGTGCGTGAGTGAGTGCGTGCGTGTGATTAGCCAAGACAGAAAGAGAGACATATTCATTATTTTATCTAATATATAATATATTTTTTATTTGATTTATACTAGTTATTTGTATTTGACTTACCATTCAGTACAGCTATGAGTTGTAAACATTACACAACCAGTCTCTGCTTATTCTAATACAACAAATCTGTATTGGAAACGAAATTGAGAGAGAGAGAGAGAGATTAAGTAAATATATATACATATACATATATTTATTTATTTCTCAAATTAATCTTTCTAGTAGAGACAAGAGCCTGGATTGCAATAAGGCAGAGGACAGTTAACAAAAACAACAGCAGCAAAACGTGTTTATTAACTTGCAGTAACACATATGCACATACTTTATATTTTTTTGCTTGCAAGGCAGTCACCCTGCCCTGCAGGATTATTTTCTCCAAAATTGTCCAAATCACATTGAGTCAATGATGAAAAGAGAAACACGTATCAATAATATTCACACAACGATGCAAACTTTTACTGAAAACTGTACTTTACTCAAGGACATATGCGCTACATGCGTTCAGCTCTGCGCAGGCCACTCGACGCAACACAGCGCTTGTGAAGTTTTCCGCACGTACCCTGCTGAAGACGGCCCAGCCTAACTTAGCGATGCGATACCTAGCTAACATTTCTCTGCACTAGCTAGGTAGTCGTACAATGAGAGATATTCTGCAAGAGCCGAATATAAATTGACCGACACATATAAGAGAAACACGTAAGTGGTTCAAAGCGACGTTGCTATCTTGCTAACACTTTGCTACAATAGATAGCTTAACCGTAGCCATGGCTAACGTTAGCTAAACAAAAGCAGCATGATACACTCATGAGGCTCTGTGTTAGCCTGTAACCTGTGGAGAGAAAAGTCCTCCCCCAAGGAGCGTGGAGCAGCCAGCACACGTGGTACTGATAGCTTTTCAGCAACACGGCGCTAAAAACGTTACCGAAACTGGTTCACCGTCAGAAAGGATTTTAATCCTGCTGTTACAATTACAGTTATGCAATGGTGTACATTAATCTTTGAAATATTAAACAATGAACCCCCCCCTTGGAAAAAACCTCTCCCCGTCCCAGGACAACACGTCTTCCCAGGACTTCTAAATAACAGGAGAGGAAAAACTCTTGACTATCCCCTCCCTTATATTCATTCGCGACTCCTCCCCTTTTATCTATCTCCATTTTTATTGGCTGCCTACGCTCACTCCTCAGTAAACGCCTGTCTCTGCATCTCGCTCTGCCTGCAACAAACACATTCAAATCCTGTCAGTTATGACTTACTCCCTTGTATAATCCTACAACACTTTATGTTTTTCTTAATTATGCATTCCCAAAACCCTTATGATTATGACTAATTATGAACCTTAATTATGAATTATTAAACACTATTATATCTACTAATCACCCCTGTTTTGCTCAAATTTCTTACAATTCCCCCCTAACCCACAGTTCACTGTGAGTTAGTTACTCGAATGTAGTAAGTTACTCAAATGTACCTGGAGACCTCCCCCCTACTCAATCCAGGAAGAGGCTCCCTATCTATCTAAACAGAGGCAAACAATTCATGCATACAGATAACATTTCTAGTATTTCTGTTCAGTCCGTTTCAAAATTGAGTCCGTAAAAAGAAGACAAAGAAGAAAATTTAATCCGTAAAAAAAGGGAAAAATTGAGTCCGTAAAAGGAAGACAAAAAAAAAGGAAAATTTGATCCGTAAAAAAGGGAGAAATTGAGTCCGTAAAAGGAAGACAAAAAAAGAAAATTTAAAAAGGGAAAGATAGAATCCGTAACAAAGGAAAAGATCGACTGCGTTGAAAATCACTGCCTTCCATGTCTTGGGGCTGGCAGGATCAGGATACAGCCTGTAGGCTAGAGAACACATACTGAGAAGCCTTGACTGTTCTTTTACACCTGTCAAAATTACATTTCTTAATCTTTACACCCTAAAATCCCATTATAACCCATTAAACAAAAATAAAATCTCAAATTACTCATCCAGAACAATCAGTCTATTTCCCTAATTTCCAATATCTCACCGGATGTGTTAGAAGTCCATCTGGGCCTTTATCAGGTCCTTCAGGATCTCCGAGAGGATGGTCAGGAACCGCTTGTGAAGTTCCGCTATGGCACCGCTGGTGGCCTCATCTAGACTGTGGCCATCAGAAGCTCCAATTCTCCCTCATCCTCGACACATAACTGGTTGCCCTGGACTGGTGTCTGGCTCATCATTGAAGCAATAAACCCCTGTAGAAGTCCACGGATGCAAGGGAACCCACATCCACAGACGACTAGGAGGCCTACGACGACAACACACAGAGTAATTACGATTGACAAAATTGTATGTTTCCACTTGCCAAACATACTCTCCAACCAGTCGGTGAATGGATCAGCGGCACCAGAGTTCTCCGCTAGCTCTTGGCTGAGTGCTGTCAGTCCCTCCAGAGCCCTGGTCACCGATCCATCAGGAGCTGTGTTATTTGGAATGAAAGTACAGCAAGCAGTCCCAAACATCTGACAAACGCCACCTTTCTCTGCTAATATCATATCTAATGCCATTCTGTTCTGCAAGGTCATTAAACTAGTCTTCGCCAGCTGTGCATGCAGTCCTGATATGGCATCTCTGGTGAAGTTTACAAAACGCTGTTGGTTGTAGTAAATGTAGTTGATCCAATCGACATTTTTATTAATCGTTACCCACCAGAAAAATGCAGATTCAAAACCGGCAGCTATCTGATTTCTGGCTTTGAATTCATCCGGCACCCCCCTTGGCACTCCTATGCCATCTATGTATACTTGGTCATCGAAGGCTCCCTTCGGCCTACCAGCATCTCTTTTGGATCTTCTGTTAGCATGTGGGTGTGGAGAGATGAGTTCTTTATATGTTACATCATTGACAGGCAAGATATAGAATGGTAATATAAGTTGCACCAATGCACATCTGCCTGTCCAATCTTTAGGCAGGATTGGATATATGGTTCCTCCTCCACACCACCACCATAAATCAGCTCTGGGTGCTGTCTGTCTTAACACACTGTTATATAGATAGTCGCTAGCATTGTGACTGTTGCTACAATTTGCTTCAATAATACTGCCTACATTGGGCCCCATAGCTGTATCTGAGGCTATACAATCAAATGGACCCTCTGAAACCTTGAACAGAGGTGGGGTATTATATTCTACAGGTGGGTAATCCCAGTGCAGCCCCTGACAAGTGTGATGGAGGGGCAAGGTGTCATCAGTAAACAGAGTTAAAATACAACTAAATTCAGGGCTTAGGGGTCTAAATCTTGAAGGAACTGGTGTTGCTAGGGGTCTAGGCCCTGAACACACAATGCAATCTGTACTTCTCTGACTTGAAGCCGTATATTGTACCCACCGGAGCCATAAATTCCCATCTGCCATCGCAGTTTCCACCCCCGGTACCTCATTCTCTGCATCAGTCGTATGTCGAACCTGGTCATCCATGATCTTTTTGGCAGGCTTAACAATGACCCTAATAAGCCCTTGAGGAGCAG
This sequence comes from Melanostigma gelatinosum, assembly GCF_949748355.1. Taxonomy (NCBI): domain Eukaryota; kingdom Metazoa; phylum Chordata; class Actinopteri; order Perciformes; family Zoarcidae; genus Melanostigma; species Melanostigma gelatinosum. The sequence goes on along the minus strand of NC_136641.1, from coordinate 6,397,686 downwards.
GACTATCAGTAGTTGCCTTTCCCTGTACTACGTAAAGTCCTCCGTCGGTCAGTTTTGGGTCTGTTAAGGTAAGTCTTAAAGGATTACATCTACCCACCCCTTTTCTACACATGTGATAAGAAGCTGGGGCATTTAACATCTTTAGTCGGTCTTTAAGACCTGGGTTGGGGTCTTTTCCTAAACCCCCGCCAGCTGTGTTCATCGTTGCCCATCCCCAATCTTCACAATCACAGTTATGATACGATAACAGCTTACCATACTTATTTGTGGCGGGCCCACACTCGTCAGTTATGATGCACAAGGTCTTGGACATCCAACCGTAGGTGTGTTCATACCTGGGACAGGAAACGACTTCACAGAAGTCGAACTGGACCGTTGATGTTGTACCTTCTTTGAACGTAAGAGTGAGAGTTACATTTTCATAGGTGAGTGTCGTCGGAGAAGCCTCTCTACGTGGTCTGAGATCGGTTTGATTAGTTACTGAAGCTAAATTTCGAATCCTGATGTAGTCATGCATGTGTTCTGGCTCCTGTCTGTGGTTAATTCCCCACACTAAGAGGGAAACTACTGAAATCAGGACGAAAGTAATTACAGTCTTCCATAACCTACTGAAGCTAGAGTCTCCCAATGGAAGGCCTCGCTTAAACTGTGGGGGAAACGTCATTGTCAGTACTGTCAACCCTCTTTTGAGGTGTCTTTAACTTCAAATTTTGCCTGTCTGACGTTCAATCCAGTCTCTGCGAGTGTCTCACTCGTTACCTTTGCTGCTGCACAGTGTGTGAGGTGGTGCCAAGTAGCTCCAGGTTTACCTTTCACCTTTACTGCATGTGAGGTTGCCAATACTACCTCCCATGGACCGGTCCACCTTGGTTCACTCCACTTGCGTTTGTGGACTTTTATCCACACCAGACTGCCTGGTGACACGACAGGAGGCGGCTTCCTTTCGTCAGCTGCTGCTTCTGCGTTTGTCACCTGAGAAAACAAAACTCGGCTCATGTTAGTTAGCGCTCTTGTGTATTCCTCAATTTCTAAAGTTAGCAAGTCTAGGCTAGGTCCATGACTACTGGTCCGTGGTGGGCCAGACATAGGCCTCCCTGTGAGTAGCTCATGTGGTGTTAAGTGTGTACTATTGTGTTCTGTATTTCTCATGGACATTAGTGCCAAAGGCAAGGCGTCTGGCCATTTGATAGATGTGGTGTGACAGATTTTAGCAATTTTCCTTTTTAAAGTTTGATTAGCTCTCTCCACTATTCCCTGAGATACTGGATGATAAACTGATCCAAACCTATGTTGGATTCCTAGACACTTTTCTACTGCTGCTAAGTGTACATTAGTAAAATGAGAGCCATTGTCTGAATGTATAACTCTCGGGAGACCATATCTCGGAACAAGTTCATTCCTGAGCCACTTTACCACTGTTGCACCATCTTCATTTCGGCAAGGTATTGCTTCAACCCATCGGGAAAACCGATCTATCATTACCAACATGTATCGCAACCCTCTCACTCTGTTGTCTGCTCCCATGTCTGTATAATCAATACAAATTTCCTGGAAAGGAGCTCGTGGTACAGGATAGCTCCCCATTGGGCACTTATACACTGGTTTGTTATTATACCCATTACAAGTTGCACAGTTTGTTACAAAGTTTTCTACCATCTCTTTAGAATATGGATGCCACCAATGTTTCTCCAACGCTGCACATGTTCGCTTTTTCGACTCGTGAGATGGACCATGTGCTTCAATCATTAGTAAGTGTACCAGCTCGGCAGGAGCAACCATTCGTCCATCATGGGACCTCCACAATCCTTCCCTGCAGGTTGCTCCATGAGCTAACCACTGGGAATGCTCATATGCACCAGCTTTTTTCTGCAACAAAACAAGGTCACTTTCATCGGGGGCTTGCTGTGGCTCGTTTACACTTATTACCAACATTTGTGTGTCATTACCGATGTACCCTCCAGCTCTCTTAGCTGCAAGGTCAGCTGCGTTGTTACCCCTTGCTTCTTGATCGTCCTCCCTCGAGTGACCCCTGCACTTTATCACAGAAATTTGTGCTGGCAGCATTACAGCATCCAACAGATTCTTCAGCGCCTCATGGTGTTTGACTGGGGCTCCTGAACTCGTCAAAAACCCTCTTCTCAGCCATTGCGGTCCATCCAAGTGTACTGCACCATGAGCGTATGCAGAATCCGTGTAGATGTTTACTCTTCTGTCCTTGGCCAAAGTAAGGGCTCGAGTTAGCCCTATCACTTCTGCCAGTTGAGCTGAAGCAGGTTGAGGAATGATTGCTGCTTCTGCCTCCACCAATGTCCCATCAGGTAGTTGCTCCACTACCGCGTATGAAGCCACATTACCTGTTGGTCCTCGGTAACAACAGCCGTCACAAAAAAGTGTCATCTCTGCATCTGGATCTTTTTCTCCTTCCAAGTCTGATCTTAACTTGGTCTCCTTTCCAGCCATTTCTGCACAGTCGTGGGTGCCTTCATCATTTGGCAATCCAGTTGCCATATTTACTCCCTGTGAGGTGAAGGATAAGTGGGGCTGTGTCAATGTGTCTGATACCCTAGCTCCTCTTGTAGCTGTTAGAGTAAAGGCTTGAGTCTCTAGATAGGCGACTACGCCATGCTGTGTGTGTATTTTCAATGGGTGGCACATAACTATATATGCTGTCTTTTGGACAGCCCTGACTATTGCTGCCAAATGTCTGGTGCAACCTACCTGTCCTAGCTCTATGGGGTCTAGTTTAGAACTATGGTAAGTCAAAACTGCTCTTCCCTCTCTCCTCATCTGATATAAGACTGCGTTTACTACCCCCTGCTTTTCCCCTATATCTAAATGGAAGTCAGATCCATAATCTGGGACTGCTAATGCGGCTGCCTGAGTCAGACACTGCTTGGTCTTGATGAATGCTTCCTCTCCTTCAATTGTCCAGATCAATTCTGCCTTCAGGTTTCGGTTACCCACTTTAGTCAGCATGTCACGCAGAGGCTGAGTGAGGTTGACATAGTCTGGCACATAGCTTCGGCTGTAACCAGTCAATCCCAGAAATCCAAGCATTTCTTGGACAATTTTGGGTTTGGGGTAGGTCAATGCCGCTGATTTCTGTTCAGGTGAAATCTTTTTCTTGTTTCCTGAGAGTACTCTTCCCAGGAATGTCACCTGTCTTCTCCCAATTTGAGTCTTCTGTTTTTTGATCTTGTAGCCGCGCTCTGCTACTCTCCTTAGCACAGCTCCAGTTGCTGCCAGGCAACTTTCTGCTGATGGCGCTGCCAACAGTAGATCGTCAACATACTGTATTAGGGTCACTCCTTCTGGCAGTTTCAAATTCTTCAAATCGTCTTTCAATGCTGCATTGAATATGCCGGGGCTGTCTTTGAACCCTTGAGGCATTCGGTTGTAAGTATATCTGTGTCCCTGAAATGTGAATGCAAACATCTCTTGACTGGCAGGATCAAGTGGCAGACAAAAGAATGCGTTTGCCAGATCCAGTACTGTGAAATACTGGTGTTGTGGGCTTATGTTCTGTAGTGCCACATATGGGTTGGGCACTGCAATTCCTTTCGTCTTTGTGGCTTGATTTACTTCTCTTAAATCATGTACCATCCTCCAACCTTTTCCTCCAGCTTTGGGAACTGGCAATATGGGTGTGTTCCAATGAGATTCTGCTGATCTCAACACTCCTGCTTCAAGCAGGCCATGAATGGTGGCTGTTATCCCTTCCACAGCTTCTTTGCGAAGACGATATTGTGGTTTCCACACCGATGGCTGTCCAGATTTCTTTTCTATGGTTACCAAATGGTGTGGAGTGCAGCCGACATCATAGTCGCCTTTTGCCCACAGATGTTCTGGCATTTCATTCAACAAGTCTTCTGCTGCGGGGTGGTCAGTCAACTCACGGCCGTGATGTCTTTCCAATTCCTGCCTCTCCGATACTCCATTCTCCCTGCTGCAATGTGCTATTTTCCAGATTGTCTTGTCTGGACTGTGATGAAGTAGCGGTGAGGCAGTGGAACACCAGTCTGTTATTTCCTGGGCTCTCTTCATCATCGGTCCTAGTGAGCGGGCCTCCTGTCCTGCTGCTATGGCTAACGTGACATGGGGTTCACTCTCATGGTGCAGTTCATACCATTGTGCTTGAGTTTCAGTGAGTTCACAGTGTGCTGCAACTCCTTCTGCACCCACAAAGATGTCTGTGATCCTGATCATCTCTTGCACTCCTTCTCGTTCTTCCTCCCATGCGTCAGCATATTCTTCGTCAGGTGTCCTCAAGTAATTATAGGTGCAATGGAATGGGTCAATAGGGGAACCATATGCTCCCTGGCTGTTGATCCATGGCTTCCAGTCTTGGTATGTTTTGTTGACACTCGGCTGTTCTCTCTCTCCTGCCACCAGCCTGGTCCAAAACACTTCAGTCTTTTCTTCTGCTTGTTCAGAATTTGTCATGAAGAGAATTCTTCCCCCATGTGTCTGCCATGGAGTCAGTGGTTGACCTTTGAACGTAATTCTAAGTCCGTCTGCTGAACATTGTATTTCAGCTCCAACCTTTGTCATCAAATCTCTTCCCATTAAGTTGACAGGGCATTTGGGTGAGTACAGGAATTGATGAAGCAAACATTGTCTTCCTAGTGTAGTTTCCAATGGTGTTGTGAATCTCTGCACCTCTGTTTTTCCCGAATATCCAACCGTTCTCATCGTTTTATCCGAGAGTGGGGGTGTTTTCCCATTTAGGTTTCGTAAGCATGAGGCTGCGGCACCAGAGTCAACCATCATCTCTGTGTCAACTCCGGCAACGCTACAGGTCACCATTGGTTCTGTCTGAGCCCTGTAAACCACCCATGCTTCTGGATCTTCTGGGCCTCCTCAGTACTCACTCTGTTGGTGAGCCTCCTCCCATTGTCCTTGTGACCTCATGGGCATCTGTTGGCGGTGAGGTCCCATGATGGGAGGTGCAGGTGGTCCTGGTCTTGGGTACTGCTGCCGCTGGGGTGAGAATGGAGCCTGTCGTGGTGACGCACTGATCTGCATTCCTCCTCCCATTTGCCTTGGGCAGTCTCGGGCCCAATGGCCCCATCTCCCACAGGTGTAGCATTCACCAAACCTGTCAGGGTTTTCTCTGTTTCCTGGTTGGCTATATCCGCCTGCTTGGTAAGCTCTGCCTCTTCCATATTCTCTGCCTCTGTCGGATGCACGTGCACGTCCTCTGCCTCTATAGGGCGGAGGCTGGTAGTACTCCACCATGGGGGCTGGCTCTGCTGGTGTTGGTGGCTGCTGGGCTTCTGCTGCTATCATCTGTTTCTTGTCCTGAAGTTTTTTATTGAGTTCTCTGTCAGCCTCTTTTATTTGAAGTTTCAACAGTCGCTGCGTCATTCTCTTTATGTCATCTTCTCCACTTGTCTCCTCCGCTAGATGCCTTTGGGTGTAGTGAGTAAGGTGTTCTCTCCACATGGCATCAGTCATGTTACTCAATCCCACTACTCCACGCAGTGCTGTTCGTACTGTTGGGGGCAGGCCCTGCTGTACAGTGTGCCGCCATACAACAGTGGTGGCCTCATCGCTGTCATGTCTCCCTCCTGTGGCCATAAACCACTCTACTTCAGCTCTTTTCAGATACTGATGTGTCTCTTCCTCTGATTTTATCTTCAGTCCAGAAAGAGAGTTCATATTGGGTTTTGTGGCCCAGATGCCCCTCATTGCTGACCAGAAAACTCCTCGGAAGTTGTCAAATGAGGTTTCATCCCCCCTATTGGTCGTTCCTGTACTTACTTCCAAAATATTCAGTTGGGCTGTTCCTTCTGTTCGGATTATCATGGCACGGATGTCTCCCAATGCCAATTTATCAGCTGCTGTGAGTTTTTCAAAGACACGGATCCACGGATTGGCTCCACCGGCCAGCGGTGGCAACGCCTTTTCCAGTGCGTCCATGTCTCGATGTCCCCATGGCACAAACTCAGCTTGTCCGTTGGATTTTACCAGCAGGGGGTACTGTTGGGTATGGGCTAATGGTGTCATCTCACCTCTTACAGGATAGATGTGATCTCCATAGCGCTCTGGTTGACGCCTGTTCCTACTGGATCGTCTGGCAGGTGAGCGACCTCCATCTTCTCCTTCTGCTCTCTTTCTTCTGTCCTCATCAGTGTCTTCATCGCCACTGGCGATTGCTGTCCGTCTGTTCTCAGGGGTGAGGAACAAGTAACCTTTTGCTTTATACTCACCCATCCTCAGATTCCCTTCCTTTTCCTCTTCACTTTTTTCCTGTCTTCCTTTCTTGTCTGATGTCAATTCTTGATGGTTTCTAAACCACTCTTGTTCCCAGATAAGTTGTTTGTCATGACGTTGTTCCCGGGGCAACATCTCTGGAGCTTGGATATCACCGAAGGGCCCTGAGGTCTCTCCTTCAATTCTGCCCCCCTTTTCCCCTTGCTGGTCATGGCAACTCTCTGGAGTACTTACCGTCACTCCTGTACTGTCAGTCTGTGAGCTGATGTCTTCAAGCTCGTTCCTAGACCTGCGTCCCTCTTCACTCTCCTCTTCCAAATCCAATGTTCCCCCTTTGACTCTGTAGACAGGTGCTTGGATTGAGGGATAGATTGTTCTCTTCACTTTCACATATGGCGGGGGAGGTGAGGAAAGCTCAGTCTGTCCATGTGCTTCTGTCAGCACTGACGGGTATACTGCTGTGTTGCCAGGGGTGTCAGGTCTGGGAGTGGTGGATTTGAAGCCAGTCTCCTTCAGGACCTCAGGTAGTCCTACTGCATCTGGAAGGGTGTTCGGGTCGACCGCTTTCCAGTACGTGAGCAGACGCTTGGTATCTGCACACCTCTTTTCTTCCATATTGCGGGCCCTGCTCCTACCTAATTTGTTCAGGCGACTGGCTCCCACATGATCTGCAACAGCGTTGTTCCTAGCCTTCGCAGCTTCTCTCCACACTTTGCATCTGTGTTCAGCCGTGGGTGCCGTCACCGTTGGAAACCACCCGTTCCTCTGCCACTTCTTCAGATATTTTCTCATCCTCTCCCATTCCTTTCCCCTCTCTTTGGGCACCGTTTGGTCCTCCATCCTTTCTCTGGCTCTTCCCAACATTTCCTGAGCAGTTAAGACGGCCATTCTATCTCCTAGGTGAGCTCAACGTTCACACACCCGTCGTAGCACCGTCCGCGTCAAAGTCGATTCTTCGGAACTGTGTAAATTAGTGAATGTACCAAAATTAGTCAAGACGGGATACGTGAAGAAATTTTGAACCAAAATTGAACCTAGAACTCTTAAACAAATGCAACACCTAAATCAGAATCAAAATCAGATCCTAATTCGAATTCAAAAGGTTTAAAATCAAAATTACGCTTAAATTAAAAAATCAATAATTAATCAAAAATCAATAATTAATCAATAAAATCAATTAAGATTAAGATTCCAAATCAAATGTAAAATCGAAATTAAAATGAAATTAAAAGTTAATAATTAATCAATTACTAATAGCAATAAAAAAATCAATTAAGATTACGATTCCAAATCAAATTTAAATGGTTTAAAATCGAAATTAAAAATGAAATTAAAAACTAATCAATTACAAAAAGTAATTAAAAAATTATCAATATCAAAATCCAAATAGTTCAAAATCAGAATTAAATAAAAATTAATAATGAATCAATTAAAAAGCAATTAAAAAATTATCAATATCAAAATTCAATAACTGTATTCAAAACATTCAAACAGCAAAGCCAATGTAAGTCAAACTACAATTACAATTCACACTGCAATCATTGACACCTCAGCAACACCACACAGCACAATAATAATCACATTTACTAATGAATCACTATTAAGTTCAAGAATTGAAGGAGCACAACTGAAACCATTAATCTTTGTTAAAATGCTGAATTAAAACCAAAGTCAACAACTAAAGTTATAATGCTTAATTAAAACTAAAGTCAGGATGTAAGCACAAAGGTCATAGACAATGAATTTCTAAGACTGTTTTGTGTAATTTATCTAGGAAGCCACTGGGTGGCATAAAACTATGCTGTGGTTGTCTCTCTAAGCCACCAGATGTCAGCCTTTTTAGTACTAATGTAATGACAGATTCAAAACACTAGGTTTAATATTATTATTATCATTAACTAGCAGTTACTCCTCCTGGTCACTAGTTGGTGGAGTTGCTTTCTGGCGTTTTCTTCTTCTACGGTTTATCTACCTTCCTGTTTACATTCAGCCTTTGCCAGCAAATATACTACGGAATGCTAACAGCAAAAACGGAGCTTCTAACGCACACACAAGTTTCACCAAAATCCCACACTTTATTTTCACTCATACGCCTTCTGTCTCCTCTCCCACTCCAGCAGTTATTTTCTTTACAAGCACTTTTATTTTTCATACACAGTACAATAAACCCGGAGCTACGTCGTAGCCAACGTTAGCTCCTCACACAGCTACCACAGGTCATGCAACGGTATTCATCATGTTAAACGTATTTCCACGCTGCTAAAACACAGACTAGTCACACGTATTATTGGACTTATTTATTCATCAGTTTAAACGTATTTCCACGCTGCTAAAACACAGACTAGTCACACGTATTCTTGGACTTATTGTCCGGTTTTTTTCCCTTAAACCTCCGGTTAACCGGCTTTTAGCTTCTCCAGACCCGGGTTCACTGTTACGTATATGAAACGCGAGTTATTCACTGCCAACGCTAAAACCACTCACCCAGTCCGCCTAGTACCGCCAAAAGCCGTTATTCTACGTATTCTGAATCATCCACACGACTCTCTAATTATACATTCACAGCCAAAACAAGCGAGTGTGTCTTTCCTGAAGTCTGCGCCTCAGAAGCTAACTCCCGCTAGCCTAGCTTTCTAAGCAACTTATGCGACGGGACCCGAAACTCGTGGACAAAGCCCACAAAGGATTGCACACCTAAGCCCCTCAAAGCCACGACATCTCAGTTCGCCTCGCTACATAACTGCTTTTGAACAGTTGTCAGCACAAACCCAGCCATGCACCCCAGAGCCGGAGGATCTCAGAGCGATGCAAAGCTAGTCCGCTCTAGCTAATCAACTGCTTGGTACAAATGTGATGATTTAATTACTTACACAGCGCTGTCCGTCTTTAATTAATTCTTAGGATCCTTTTACTCTTGACTTGTCCCTTTAATGCATGCTACAAATATACTCTCATTGCAAACTGCAGCTAGCTCAGCTCAAAACGGCCTGCTCACACACGCGCCTTTTTTTTTTTTCACACCCCTCTGCCTCACAGAACAAAGGCACGTTAGCAGGGCAAACACCGGCCGGCCACATCTCCAAATAAATTGTCCTATAACTACCTAGACAGACTTCGTTAGGTGCTGTTCTTACCTTGTATTGGCGCCTTGGAGATGTAGGTGGCCGATGCCGTCCAGCATCCGTGTCTCGTCCCGCAAGCTACCTCCTGGCTGGCTCGCCAAATTTGTGGAGAGAAAAGTCCTCCCCCAAGGAGCGTGGAGCAGCCAGCACACGTGGTACTGATAGCTTTTCAGCAACACGGCGCTAAAAACGTTACCGAAACTGGTTCACCGTCAGAAAGGATTTTAATCCTGCTGTTACAATTACAGTTATGCAATGGTGTACATTAATCTTTGAAATATTAAACAATGAACCCCCCCCTTGGAAAAAACCTCTCCCCGTCCCAGGACAACACGTCTTCCCAGGACTTCTAAATAACAGGAGAGGAAAAACTCTTGACTATCCCCTCCCTTATATTCATTCGCGACTCCTCCCCTTTTATCTATCTCCATTTTTATTGGCTGCCTACGCTCACTCCTCAGTAAACGCCTGTCTCTGCATCTCGCTCTGCCTGCAACAAACACATTCAAATCCTGTCAGTTATGACTTACTCCCTTGTATAATCCTACAACACTTTATGTTTTTCTTAATTATGCATTCCCAAAACCCTTATGATTATGACTAATTATGAACCTTAATTATGAATTATTAAACACTATTATATCTACTAATCACCCCTGTTTTGCTCAAATTTCTTACAAACCTACGTGACGTAACACAACGACACACTACCTAGACATGTCAGTGTTGTACTAACTCTTAGTATTGTACAGGGTATACTTTTTCTAGTTTCGTGTAATGTCTGTTTGGTATGTTGAGTTAACCAGTAAGGTTTCTGAAGCTAACCAGACGCGTTAGCTTGCTGCAACTTCAGCTAACAACAACATTGACCTGTGTAAACAACTCAGGACGGATATAGTCTCTTTCCAAGTATGGTATTTGAACTTGTTATTCTTTTCTTTGTTGCATTTCCTTTGACGACCCAGGAAATGTTAGCGATGGCATAAATCCACGTTATATGTCTCCTTGCAGATTAAGCCATCCAAATGGTGATCATGTCAGGCACAGCCACTGTGCTGCAGCAGTTTATCAGTGAGCTGAAGAATCGAAATGAAGACACCAGAGCAAAATCTGCCAAAGAGCTGCAGCACCATGTGACCACAGAACTCCGAGAGGTAAACATGGATGTAATAGCAGGAGGACGGCAGGAGCAGGGCAGGAGGACGTCAGGAGGTCGTAAGAGAGACAGCGAGATCCTTCTTGTGGCACTGGCACCTCTGCGTCACTCAGCGTCAGTCTGTGGCACGCAGCGTCACACAGCGTCCCTCTCTGTCTCTCAGCGTCCCTCTCTGTCACTCAGCGTCCCTCTCTGTCACTCAGCGTCCCTCTCTGTCAGTTCAGCGGAAAGATTCAGCTGTGGCACGCGAGCATAGTTCGGCAATTGTCAAGAAGCTGCGGAGCTGAGGGGGCGGAGCCACATTTCCTGAGACATTTCCTGAGAACACCCGTTGTTGTTACGACAGATCAGCTTCCATAAATCATTTTTATGATTTTAGTTGAGTCACAGGAGCCCCCTGTTCTCTGTATGCATCCTTAGAGTAAGTACGTTGTACTTTTTTGTTTCTCATTCATTTTATTTCAGTATGATTTAGCTGGTTTTGCAACAAAATGGAACATAATACACTTTCTAAATTATTACTTTTATAGTCACTTACAACAATCGGCTACAATAATGAAAATAAATCATCCGTTTTAGAATCATTTAAAAGTATATATTAAAATTAAGACATAAAATGTCCAATCCAAAAATACACGTTTGAAAATATCTTCACTCTTCCTCTGCTTATATGTATATGTATGTCAGTAGGACATATGTTAACTGTTAACAGTTTACAGCATACTTAAATAAATATAAATAAATACAAAACACACGCACACTTTGTAAACACACTGCAGCAATTCTTTTGCAGGAATATGAGCATATTTTCCCCCTCTGGCGAAATACAACACGTCTCATGCCTTATTTTATTTTACCAGTTGGTGGCGGTAATGCGCCAATTCGTTTGCCAACCGCCAGTACACCAAAAGGGAGGAGAAGAAGAAGCTTTCCCGTGCCTGTGTTGTTGTGCTCATGAGCGACAGCGCTACGTACCCCGTTGTAATAATACTATGAGTGAGGAGCGGAGGACCCAGTCCTGCTGCCAGGACGGAGTCATCAGGGTAGTGTAAAAAAAGTATTTCAATCTGCGCAGGAAGACAGAGGGTTACGCAGAGTGACAGAGCGTGAAGCAGTGTGACGGAGCTTGAAGCAAGGTGACGGAGCGGGACGCAGGGTGACCGAGCGGGACGCAGGGTGACCGAGCGGGACGCAGGGTGACCGAGCGGGACGCAGGGTGACCGAGCGGGACGCAGGGTGACCGAGCGTGATGCAGAGTGACCGAGCGTGATGCAGAGTGACAGATATTTGATGTTGATGGTTAATTTGCAACCAAGTTGTATACATCATGTATTTACTTGTTATTTGTATGTAATAGAAAAGTGAGCATGTGTACTTCATGAAGCAATAAATAATGACAATTGAAAAATATAGAGAGATGTTTGGTTCATTCTTTTCAAACACTAAGCCTAATTTACCTGAGTCATTGATTTAATTGTCACACTTAAATCCTGAATTGACTGGTGAAACAGAAGAAGTTAAAGGCCAAGATGAGAAGATATAATGTTGGTCAAATACTGTGGTCCAAATTCAATTTATTCTGTTGTATTGGCATTGAGATATAGAAAGTTTGACTCTAGAATATTCAAACAATTCCGAATCTCACAAGACAAGAGCAAAAACAAGATGAATGTGTTCTCCTTTCTTCGTTGCTGTCATGTTAACTGTCTTGTGACCGCTAAGATTGATCTCTGGAGCTGTAGGTGGAGGCAGACTGTCAGAAGTCTTACTATTTTGAAAATGTATCACTGATTGTGTTACTATGGTAACTGAAGCAAGGTCTACTGGAGGCTGTTTAATAATAGAGTGCAGTGATGAGATTAACGTGTTATACATTCATAATATCAGCAATTTCCTGCCACGTTTTTAATATTTTGTGATCCTATATTGAACGTAATTTTCTTTTCTTTCTCGGAACTGAATCACGCCGCTCGTAGATGAAAAGCAATACGTGTTTGGGATCGTGTTATAAAACGTGTTAAAGGGAACGATCTACGTGGATAACCTGTGGATACGTATAGTAGGTCGAAGTAATCAGCATACTTTTAGGAGAAAGGAAGTTGATTGACTGACTTGTACGAAGGAAATGGATCAATAAAACACGTATTGCTTTTCATCTACGAGCGGCGTCGGTGTGAGATATGTGCAAAAGACAAGAAACACGCGTCAACTAAAGGTTTACTTACAGCTAAAGATTTGGACGCTACATGTGTTAAATGCCATTTCCTACTTGTGTTAAATAAACGTAGTTGAACTGTTATGGAAGTCATCACAATATATAGCACAACATATAAAAAGCAGATAAACATTGGCGCATTACCGCCACCAACTGGTAAAATAAAATAAGGCATGAGACGTGTTGTATTTCGCCAGAGGGGGAAAATATGCTCATATTCCTGCAAAAGAATTGCTGCAGTGTGTTTACAAAGTGTGCGTGTGTTTTGTATTTATTTATATTTATTTAAGTATGCTGTAAACTGTTAACAGTTAACATATGTCCTACTGACATACATATACATATAAGCAGAGGAAGAGTGAAGATATTTTCAAACGTGTATTTTTGGATTGGACATTTTATGTCTTAATTTTAATATATACTTTTAAATGATTCTAAAACGGATGATTTATTTTCATTATTGTAGCCGATTGTTGTAAGTGACTATAAAAGTAATAATTTAGAAAGTGTATTATGTTCCATTTTGTTGCAAAACCAGCTAAATCATACTGAAATAAAATGAATGAGAAACAAAAAAGTACAACGTACTTACTCTAAGGATGCATACAGAGAACAGGGGGCTCCTGTGACTCAACTAAAATCATAAAAATGATTTATGGAAGCTGATCTGTCGTAACAACAACGGGTGTTCTCAGGAAATGTCTCAGGAAATGTGGCTCCGCCCCCTCAGCTCCGCAGCTTCTTGACAATTGCCGAACTATGCTCGCGTGCCACAGCTGAATCTTTCCGCTGAACTGACAGAGAGGGACGCTGAGTGACAGAGACGGACGCTGAGTGACAGAGACGGACGCTGAGTGACGCTGCGTGCCACAGACTGACGCGTGCCACAAGAAGGATCTCGGCCCTGCTGGGTCGTAACCGTACCCGCAGGAGGTCGTCACCGTACCCGCTGGGTCTCTGACTCTCTGTAAACTCGTTTGTTAAAATGATCGGTTAAGTTACGTGACATTCGTAGCTGACAAGCTAGCTAACGTAACCGGGAGCTTAAACATCACATGTTTGTTCATAGTAGTAGTAACTGACAAGCTAGCTAAGAGCTACCGCTAACGTTAGCTAGCTTGTCAGCTAACATTAGCGGTAGCTTAGCTAGCTTGTCAGCTCGTCTGCCTGCATCCGACCGTAGTTAGCCTTGGAAACTAACTTTGAATGCCTTCACTTTCAAACCTCAGAGGTTGACTAATATCTTACTGAGATTGTGACGATTTTACAGATGATTTATACTTCATATTATGTCCATAAACGCTCTGTAGAGTATTGTGTTTGATCAAGCCATACATTTTCAATGTAATATTATTCTTCAGACTATTTAGTCTATTCTATACATGTTCACACTCGTATCTTAGGTCTTGTCTTCCAATTTATTTTAATATAATACATTGTTTCCTTTGAAACTGTATTACATGTTGACCTATTTTGCATGTGTCCAATATCAAACCACTAACAGCATACACATATTTGAAATAAATATGTAATAATATAACACATTTAGGCTATTTGTACATCCAGCATTTGGTTATTTCATCATGTTTTCATTATCATTACAAAACTTGGGTTTCTCCAGCAGGTGGAATTGGTCCGGTGACATCATCTACATGATGGATGGTAGAATTCTTGGAAGTTTAAGAAATCACCAACTGAAGTAGAAGTAAAGAAGGAAAACTGAGGGAAAGTTGGTTCAACAACAAATAACCTTTATATGGACACAAATAAACATTGAGACACGGGTAACTTTAAAATAATTGACTCTTTGCTCCACAGAATCAGACAAAATGTTTCCGTTGCTTTTGACATGATGACATTTTAAATGAACACTGTGGCTCATCTTGCGCAATTATTGTACACAAGTACATGGAAATAGTCCACTGGTTATTTTGGTAGTATAGATACCAGATAAACTGTAGACCTACTTACTTTACAGTAAAATCAGTGTATGTTATTTAACGTTTTAATATAAAACAAATCATTTCCCAGACTTAAAAACAAAACAAATTATGGATAGCTTAGTTTGTTTGGTCCATGTCCGGGAAACGTTGCAACTAAGATCGTGCTTAAAACTACAAACATTGCTGCTGCAAACTGTTTTGGTCATTGCTCTGAATGTGATCCAGTGCCATAACACCATGTTCCATCATGTCATCCTCCCCCTCCTCATCTTCATCCTCCTCCTGTCCTTCAATGCTGGTGATAGTCATTGCAGCCTGACAACCCTCGTCAGCCCTCCTCCCCTCTTCATCTTCCTCCTCCTCCTCCTCGTGTGTTTCCTGCTCTTGGCTGCCCTTTGAGCTGTGGTCATTCTCTCCGTCATCACCGCCCAACATATTTTCTCTTCTCAAGAACCTGCTTCTTCTCCCATCATCCTCTCCATCCTTCTCCTCTGCCGCTCCCACCAGCTCGTCTCCCTCCGCCTCTCCGGTCCGTCCTTCACTTCCCGTCCCGTTTCCTGCTGCAGGACATTTGTGATCTCTGTAATAGCTCTGTCTGGTGAAGCCCTTGTTGCAGGTGGAGCATCTGAAGCGGTAGTTATCTGTGTGGGACTGCTGATGCTCCAGCATGTGGGCCCTGCGGCTGAACGCCTTCTGACAAAAAAGACACTTGTAGGGTTTGATACCTGGAGGGAAGAGGAGTTCATGAGAATCAATTAAATAAAGTCATTTTGGCACTAATAAAGGGTTTACCTCGTTTCATTGATGCCTTATGCAAACATGTACTGTATGTAACTGCAAACTGAAGTTTCAGTGATACAAACAATTCGCTCTCATCTTAAGCTGCTCTAGACTTCTACACCTAAACATGATATTTCCATCTTTTTATTGAATCTATTGGCCCTGCAAACATGCCCTTATGATGTCCAGTCAAGTCTCAGGTATGACGACAAAAAAGTCATTCATTCAACAGCAATATTTCCCCATCTGGGTGACCACCAATATGTAATGTATTCAATCTGATCACTTATTTGTGGGAAAGGACGTTGTATTATTTCTACAACATCACAACAATATCACAAGCAATATTCCGTCGTCTTTGTTCAGATGAAAATGATTACTGGTAATATTCACTCACCAGAATGTGACAGAATGTGGGCCTTGAGTTTGTCCGGCCTGTTGAATTCTTTGGTGCAGCCCACATGTGTCCTGATGAAAAAAAACACACAAATTGCATTCAATGAAATTGAATAACCTGTGAGACAGTCTAGAAAAGCACGAATGAGGAGGAAAAAGGAGAAGGATAGACGTAAGAAAAGTTGAAAAGGCTTGAATGATGAAAAGAACAAAGTAGGAACAAGGGAAGTTAAATAAGCCAACAGGTCTTGTTTCCACCGGAGAGCCTCACCTAAACGGACACTTGTATTTCTTGAAGAGTTCATGGATGAGCATGTGTCGCTTCACTTTGTCCTTCCTGTTGAACGTTGCCTCACAGAGGGAGCATTTGTATGGCTTTTCACCTGGAAAACGGGATCAGCATCAAACTCTCAGCTTTACTTTCATTAGCGACTTCTAAATGATGCGATTGACAATCGGGGGCGAATGTCACGGAAGTGTTTCCTCTAGCAAACTTCTTGCATTTGCACAACCTTCCAACGCATTCAAATGCTAACATTGTAGCCAGAGACACATCAGCTTCTTTAATCTGTAGTTTACTCAGGCATTATTAAGGTTTTATTGAGCACTTCCTTATTTTTACAATAGTTTATTCCTTCTGTCGCAGCTACAGGTTACTGGGTTGTTAGACGAGAAATAAAGCTGCCTGAAGAAACTCAAACAAATCGGCATCAATAGAGAATATACAGCAAGGAGACAGCAAGACTATCAACACATCAGCCCTCATCTTAGCTACGGAACCCAGCACAGTGGACCCATGGCTTGGCTTAAAGTCTTCATACAAATAATTGTCAGGGGACAAAGAATGCTTTCTGAAAGTCTTTCAGACCTGAGTGAATGCGTGTGTGCAGTTTGAGGTAGTGCTCCGTCTTGAAGGCTTTCTTGCAGATCTGACACTTGAACCTCCCTCCAATGCCATGAGTGGGGAGGTGGCGTCTGAAGTACCTCTCGCACGGGAAAACCTGCCGGCCAGCAACAGAACGGATCAGACGCTGCGCCGCGGTCTTAGAATGTGACACGAAAAGGTAAAAGCCCGGAAGATATTGAGGACGGGACACTCGTACCTTTTGACAGTGGGGGCAGGGAAAGTTGTGCGAGGCAGTCAATAGATGCTGTTCCAGTGCTTCCTGGGTAGAATATCGGCTTTGGCACTTGACACACCTGAGGTGAAATGCAAGAATTTAAAAAAGGGGGGGGGGTTTGTTATTGATAAGAATGATGTTCCAACCAACTTCAGGATGCCAGCGTTCTTCCTTCTATTCTGCTATAATTAATACGGAGTCAACACAACTGTGAGCGATCGAGCCGACCTGTAGATGCTGGTTTCCTTGCGCGTGCTCTGCTGCGGGCAGAAGCAGTGGGAGTACTGGTGGACTCCCAGTTCGAACAGCGAGGGGAACACCTTGCTGCAGAGGTGGCAGCGGTAGGTCAGCTGCTCCTGGTGCGTCCTGATGTGCTCCAGGAACTGATCCAACTTATGGAAGGTCTGGGAGCAGGACTTCAACACACACTTGTAAACCTGCGGGTGAGTGAGCGTGGTTAATAAATCTTGCCACGTAAGAAATAAAATCCCCCAAAAAGGAGACAAAGAAGTAAGCAAACATATGGACTCTGCCCTCACCTGCTCCCCTTTGTGCTGAGTCAGGTGAGACTTGAGCTGGAAGTAGGTCTTAAACTTGCTGGTGCAGAACTGGCACTGGTAGGAGCTGTTTATTACAACTATTTGTTTGGTCTGAGCGTGGCACTGCTGGTCCTGGTTGGACTGCACCTGGATCTGTACCGGAGGATGCCCGTTCTGCGTGGCCTCCCCTCGGCCGCACTCCGGATCAGCCAGAGCCTCAGCCGCACTCTCCTCCAATTCCACCGGAGCTTCTGTAATCAGGCATTTTATCTCGCTGTAAGGGCTGCAGCTGTAAATCTGATGCTGGATCAGTAGCCGTCATTACTTTCATAATTAGATCCAGCAATCACGTAGGACACGAAGGCAGCATTTACTGCGGGCTAATGTATAGTTTTAACAAGGTGTACCTAATAATCAGGCGGCTGAGTGTATTGTTCATCAGCATATGTTACATATCATGAATATTGTGAACAGATATTACCTGTTTGAACTTCCTCTTCCTCTGTTTGTGTTTGACAGTTCTGCTGCTGTGACCCATCCTCCTCCGGTTCACCTTGCTGCTGCTGCAGCTCCCCGCCCGCCTCCTCCTCATTGGACGACACTGGTACCACCTTTACTGTGATTGGTAATCTGGACACCGTGCTGGCCACACCCATAGGCCACACCTTTAAGATAAAGAGTTGTTATATTACTTGTGTTGGCACTAAGCTGCGTTCACATCTCATGAAAATAATAATCAAAGGACATTCTTTACGATACGTTTTACCATCATGGTAATTAATTATTTTATGCTTAACCCTTCCCGCCCAGATGGTCATTGTCCAATCATGACTTAACAACCGTAACTAGCCACGACAGATCTGTCAACCTTTGGATTTTTCCACGTGTACATGGAGTATTCTCTTTTTTTCAGCTTTCAAAACCGAAAGCATAAAAGAGCTCTAACGTACGCTGTAAACGTTAGCATTTTAGGCTAACTAGCTTGCGATACAGAAGTAGCAACGCGTTACTTTCAAAGCGAGGGAGCATTTCCTATTCTGTGTGTCACAGGTGACATTAAAAGAAAAGTTACGCACTTTTGAAAAAGAGGTATTACCACAAACTAATCAGAACCTTGTGTGTCTGCATGTGTTTCTTCACGTTGGACTTTTGGGCAAAAGCTCGGCCACAGACGATGCACTGAAACGGTTTCTCTCCCGTGTGACTGTAGAAAGAGAGAATGAGTTACTGGAAGGGAACGGAGAACCTTTTTGTTTCTGGGTGAAAGTCTCTTTTTCAAATGGGTACGGTCTCAATATGCTGGCCAGTAACTCACCTTCTAATGTGCTGCTGAAGATCAAAGTTTTTCGAGAAGATTTTGTCGCAGAAATTACACTTCAGCTTTGGGACTTTTCCTTTTAGCTG
The DNA here is from genome assembly GCF_949748355.1 of Melanostigma gelatinosum. NCBI lineage: Eukaryota > Metazoa > Chordata > Actinopteri > Perciformes > Zoarcidae > Melanostigma > Melanostigma gelatinosum. The sequence continues at coordinate 6,378,794 of NC_136641.1, read as the reverse complement.
CTCTGCTGAGGAGTGAAATTGAGTGAATGAATATTGATCTTACAATCGTCTTTATGTGGTCATGAACAGTTTCATTGATCAATTAATACTTTGATTTTGGTTTTTTTAAACTCATTTAACAATAGTAGTATGCATGAATGTGTTTTCCTTAGGGGTGGAAGCTGTGACAGTAGCAGTAGTAGTATTTATAATGTATTATATCCAATCTAAATGTTTCAAATCATTTTCCTTCATGACGTTTTTTTTTTTTTGCAAAGAGTTTGTGAAAGCACAGAACATCACATCATGAATAGCAAATAAATAAATAGTATTCGGTCCAAAACTTCCTTTCAGAAAAGTCAAACTTGCGACTTCTATTTTTCCCCCTCACACACACCTGTGGCTCCATCCGAGCTTTTTTTACTGCTCCTGGATCGTTTGGGGATGATGACCTTTTCGAAGTCGTCCAGCTCCGTCAGGTTGGTGGTGATGCTGCAGGTCTTTGTTTTGGCGCCCTGCTTCCCGGGGCTGTAGACGGGAGGGGTCGTGTATGGCTGGCTCTCCACGCACTGACTTGGCACCTGAGGGAGACGCAACGGACTCAGCGCTTCGTCTTCGAACCAGAAAGTCTGGAATTAAGTGTCACAAAAAGTGTTCTACTCACTTGTACAGGATGAAAAGGCTGCAGACCCAATGTGTGGATCTCTGCGCCACCGCCCCCACCCATATGGGGCAGTGCGCTATACACCTGGACCACTGAGTTGCTGTGGCTCGCTGGGACCTGCGAGGAGAGCGGCTGCTGGGCGGGCTGTCCAGCTGGCAGGGGGTGGGCCGGTGTTTGCCCGGAGGGCAGGGGGAGGGAGGAATGCTGCTGCTGCTGCTGCTGCTGCTGCTGTTGTTGTTGTTGTTGTTGCTGCTGCTGTTGCTGCTGTTGTTGCTGTTGTTGTTGCTGTTGTTGTTGCTGTTGTTGCTGCTGCTGTTGTTGCTGCTGCTGCTGCTCGTGATGGTGATGATGATGGTGATGGTGGTGGTGGTGATGCTGCAGGTATGATACACCAGCTGTGTGCATGCTCAAGTTACTCTGCAATACAGCAAGGGAAGTACATAGATTAGATAATAGTGCAGCAAAAAATATACGTACATATTCTATGTATATTGTACAAAATAGACATTTTCAGCTGTCAGGAATTTGCTCTGCATCGCCTCACACATTTGGTGATTTTGGCGGCTTCAAATCTAATGTGTAATGTTGCGGCGTATTACCTGTACAGGTGTCTGCATGGGGGCCAGAGGCTGGTCGACGGAGGTGAAGGCTGAGATAGCCGACATGAGGACATCGTCGCTGACCAGCACGTTGCCCTGGACCAGAGTGTGTGTCAGAGGGGAGGGGGGTACCGTGATGTAGGTGGATACCTGGTGTGTAAGCGGGGGAGTGTTACGCAAACAGGAGAGTAATAGGAACACACACAAGTGAGAAAGCACGCATGTTGGTGTAGAAATGTATGGTTCTCTTACCCACTTTGCTAAATACTGTCATCTCAGTGGGGAATGATAAATGTGTGCCGTAGTCTCAGAAAGCACAATTAATGTATGGTTTTATCTTAACATGTGCCGAGTAATTCTTCTTTTTTCTTCTTATAGTCCTGCTCTCACTGATTTTACGTAAATTCAAACATATTTCTAAGATGCCTTTATTCTTCCTTCTTTGTCTCCACATGTCAGGTTACTGCAAGTTCACATTTAAACTAACAACATATGACTTTACCTACTAAACTGATTCCCCATTAAGTGGCTCAAACTCACTTTTATCAATCACCCACATTAAAACACCCTAACTACCCTCACCTGTCTGTTGGCCGGGGTCTGTGGTCCAGAGCTGATTGAGGGGACCGGTGTGTAGGCGTTGGTGGAAGCCAAGGACACCGTGGACAGGGAGGGGACGCTGGACTGGCACTGCTCCCTCTTGTGCATCATGAAGGCCGGCAGAGAATTGAACTGTTTCTTACACTTCCCACACAGGAACACGTCCTCGTCGTCTGTACGGAGGACAAACATGAGAACGTTTGAGGTATGCCGAGGCGATAATCTCCAGCATGTCATTATCTTGATCAGAAAAAAAAGCCTCAATGACTACTGCATCATGAAAGCGGGGCAGTGTAGACGCAACACGGCCAGGATCACTCTCTAATCTTGCCGCTCATCCAGTTTGCCTTGTGAGACCCGTACCAGGACCTGATACCCTCCAACTGCATCACAGCTCCCATGGTCACATGGGAGACACAAACCCTTTCCGCCACAACGAAGCTCAAGTATGAAGGGATTGTTCTCTACAGTCATAGCAAAACAGCTGTGCATATTTTTTAAATATGTGACACAAACACAAGTTGCAATGCCATAACATCAGGGAGATAAAGGAAAGCGCTGTAAGTGAACAAGTGTTAATTCCTGCATGTGACTAGCCGAGTAAATAAATGAATCCAAATATAAGTGCATAAAAATAAATAAAGCTTTTGTTTTTTTAATTCTTTATTCTATCGTTGATTGTTTGGTTTGAACGCATCTGTCATTTGCTGTATCTGCTGTACATACCCATAGACTGGATGGTGGACGTCCCGGAGACATTCTGATTGTTTGGGTCAGGAACTCCACCGTGGCTGTCCAGCAGAGACTGGACCGCCAACACGGTCTGGTTGTCCATGCCTGAGGAGGAAGAAGAGGAGGGTGGGAGAATCATGTAATAAATCCCATGCTGCAAAAAAAAGCTGAATTGTATTCTAGGCACGTAATGCTTGTATGTTTCACTAAAACTATGAAAATATGAAGATGGAAGGGAAGACTTGTTTCTTGTTAATGTACATTTTTCAGGAAGCAGCTCGTCGCTCACAGTCTGGTTGACCTTCCGATGTAACATGAAAGAATAGTGCATGTTTTAAGTCAAGATGACCATCTTTGTATCGTGTTTCCTCCAACTACTTCAGCTCTACTTATGCTGTATTGACCTTATGATGTATTTCGGGAAACAAATCTAATTATAATAATAAATACTTCAGGAAACTAATATGGGTCGCTGTAAATTCATTATCGACTAACACAGACACAGTATTAGCCCTTATAGAAGGCCTACTATAGCAACAATACAGTGTTGTCATCAAAAGGGCCTCCTGCTAAAATGTCAAATATGCAGTCTGAATAGCAAGAGGGGAACACATCATTGTATCGCCTGGCTGCAGTATAATTAAAACGACTCACAGTCGTAAGTTGTCCTTAAGGTCTGAGCAACAATCAATCTGTGTGTTTGTTTACAGTCAGTCACTCCCCCCTCTGGTATGTTTCATTGTTATAACTAAACGCATTCATGTCGTTTTAAAGTGACTTGTATTCACATTGAAACGGTCCTGGTGTATTGGCCTTGTTTAAAACTCACTCGCGTTTCATTCTAGCTGTAATTACGTGGTTACTAACAAATTATGCCTACCTTCAAGCACTTCAAATATTGCTTGCGCCATCTTGCAGCTCCTCTTTCTGCGCGATAGGCGCTCGACTAGCAGGGTCTGCCTGTTGAGGTGCGCCCCCCTCGATCACAGGAAACACTCAGACGAAGTATTTGGAGGCAAACCTTTTCCTAATAAATGTTCGCAAAGGACAGACGGGGGTTTAGCAAATACTTACCGACAGGACGTAGAGCTTGTTTGTTTGCCTGAGGCCATCAAGACATCACGGTTAAGGTTTTTGCGTCACTCCAAATAACATTTTCTCACGTGTCACTTAGTTAAATAGGGTGCGACACACTTGAGTTTTGAGTAATGTCAGTCACAATAGTTTTAATTCGAAACATTTTACGCTTACGTGTTAGCAATTAAGATAAGATAACAAAAGTAACGTGACGGTAGTACGTTTATTTTGTGGGACTTGAATGCATCTTCGTATCGATGAATCTCCGCTCGATAAAATGACAGACAACAGTTTCCACCAATCAGAGACCGTCTGTCCCGCCCCGTGGAAAGTGCTGCTTTTCGACCAATGGTAACCGTCGCATTGAAGCACGTGCCGGTTTCGCGGCAAAAAGATTTCGCGCGAAAACTGTCCGAGTCTTGTTTAGATGTAGATCAGCTGGGACAATAACAACAATAACAGCCGTTAACGGGGTCGGAACGACACTTTTATAAATGGACCGTGCCCGGTGTGAGCAACCGACGGACTGGCGGCTGCTGTTTTAAAGAAACGCTTTTATTTCACCGGTTTATTCCTTACATTTCCAGTTTTGTCAGACTGCTTCCTGCGTGCACCAACAAAACGAGGGGGATAAAGAATTTCGGCTAATAACTCAGCTAGCATGCTAATCCGCCCTATATTTTCATATGTAACGATATCGCGTTATACTCCGCTGAGCTAACTGTCGCTTCATCACGTGTACTCCCAAAATGCGTTTGGACTGGTGGTGATGTGGTTTGCTTCGCAGATATTTTATTTCGATAGCTCACTTCTGGAGTGCTGCTATAAAGTTTTAATCGCCATTTAACAGACCCCCGTCTGAGGTGTAAGGATACATTATGTTTTATTGACTTAAATAGCTAGTTTTTGGGCTGCACTTGGTTGTTTGTGAACTTGTGTCGGTCTTTGTTGTGAGGACACGAGCTAGCTGTGTTAGCAGGGCTGGTCGTTGTGTTAAGGGCAGTGTGGCCAGGCCTCGCGGCTCTACTGTCACTGACAGGAGCGATGAAAACAAAAGATTAGCTTGCTAGCTCGCTAACCCGCAGCGTTTACAGCAGCCACGGCCGAATTCGCGACTCTTTCTTTGCATAGATATCAGCGGCTGAGCCCCGAGGCTTCGAGCTGGAATGTTTTGGTGTTTAGCAATAGTCTTTTATTGGCCAAATTTCCTGTTTGGCAGAACATCCTGTGCTGCCGTTTCACCACCAGCCCAATATTGTTTTTTCAGCAGTTAGCTTACACTAGGTTATCATTTACGTTTAAGTGATATTGTTGTTTATAATGCATTTGTAGTTTTTATTTAAAAAAATTTAAGCAATAAGATGTAAAATAGGGAAAGGGTAACTTTTTAAAGACATGTCCAAGCTGCCTGTAAACGCCTGCAAGCAAACTTTCAAACGGTTTCATCATTGTTCCTTAAATTCACGGACTACAGCAAATCCAAGTGGGTGTTGATACTCAAACTTGCAGCACCTCAGCTCGCCCCTGAAGTCCAGTGAAGAGGGTTACCCCGGTTGACACACCGCAATGTCAGAGACTCTGATAACAGGGCAGACATCGGAGGATCTGTTGGCTGACTTTGAGACTCTGCTGAACTCTGGGAGCATCGACCTGAGCGAGAACCACCAGATAGTGATCATCACCAGCCCCAGCAATGAGGGACTCCACCCGGCCGTCGTCCCCACCAGCACGGGGGAGATCTTGCTCTTCGCCACGCCGCAGGGCCCTGTCGACGTGGGGACCCAGGACAAGAGGCGACCAGCTCTGGGAAGACCCCCGGTAAGGGGGGGAGGAGTTGTCCTTAAATATATTATGTTGAATTGTTTCTGCGAACGTGCTTCTACACACATGACAAAGCTGTATAAGTCCATCCACCCGTTGCTCCAAGACACTGCTTTTCATTCAGCGGTGGCTTTCATTTTTTTCAGAAGTTTTCACTTCCCTCTTCTTAATACATAGTAATTACATCATTGTTACACCCATTTGTATCTCTTCAGGTAAAGAGGAAGTTGGACCTGGACAGTGACCATCAGTACGTCAGCACAACTCGACCATCCATAGGCCAAGCACCACCCTCCACACCTGCTCCTCCCAGAGGTACACATTCACACACACTCACACACTTTCAGCTTGATCCACTGACTTTTCAGAAGCAATACTTTTATTCAAATCCTATAATAGAGTTCATTCCTTGGAAGTTTTGTGTGAAGTTTAGTGTGAAAAGCTTTAAAAAAGTAGCACACTAACATTTCTCCAAGTTGTGGTTGAAAGCAGAATTGTTTTGAACCCACGTGTGCTCCCTTTCTTTCCAGTTCCTCGAACCACGACGGAGAAGTCCCGCTACGACACCTCCTTGAACCTGACCACCAAGCGCTTTCTGAACCTGTTGTCCCAGTCGGCTGACGGCGTGGTGGATCTGAACTGGGCCTCGCAGGTCTTGGACGTCCAGAAGAGACGCATCTACGACATCACCAATGTCCTGGAGGGAATTCAGCTCATCTCCAAGAAGTCCAAGAACAACATCCAATGGCTGTGAGTGTGAATAGAGAATACATTCCACGACATTAAATTGGTGTTTGAAACATAATACAAGCACATAAAAAAGTGGCTGGTATGTTGTGTTTGTGGTCCATAAACATCTTCTTTTTGTTCCCTCTTAATATTTACATGCTGTCTTCCCCTGTAGTGGTAATCGCGTTGATGCGGCGTTGGTTTCCCGCCATAAGGAGTTGCAGAGAGAGGTGTGTGACCTCACAGACGCTGAGGAGCAGCTGGACGAGCTCATTTCCAAATGCAACCTACAGCTCCGACTGCTCACAGAGGACCCGCCGAACAAGAAATATCCTTTCGACTTAAGTGACTATTTCAATTTAGCCAGCGAAGCGTTTTTTGTTTAAGACCGTTGCGGTCTTGGAATGCCCCCCCCGCTGCTGTGTTGTATTCCTTCACCGTTGTGTTCATCACGCTGGGCTACGTGCGCTGCCAGGACTTAAAGAAGTCCTTCGATTCCCCGGACCAGCTGGTCATGGTGATCAGAGCGCCACCAGAGACCCAGATGCAAGTTTCAGAACCCAGCAAGGTAACGGGCCTCGGAATGTTTTGAGGCATCTTTAAAGGGCCTCAGGATTTCTGCGAATGCGAAGAAACGAGGGACAGAATCTCGGATTTTGAAATCCAAAATGCGGATGCAATTTGAGGGAGTTAGTCATCCAAAAAACTGAGGAATTCGACACTAACGGCTAAATTTAATTCCATTTATTTTGCAATTTAGAGCACTTTATTCTACACTTTGTTTGATTTAAAACAGTGCAATGTTGCGTTACATCAAATTCATTGATTGTCATTAAATTTTAAGTTAGTGAAAACGTCTTCTCTTCGTCTCTCAGGGTTACCAGGTGTCGCTGAAGAGCACACGTGGTGCGATTGACGTCTTCCTCTGTCCAGAGGACAGCTCCGGCATCTGCAGCCCCGTGACAGGAAGCAGTCCCTCCAGTCCCGATGCCGACCCATCCCTGGCCCCGCCCCCCACACAACCCACGGACCAGTCGCAAGCCAGAACCTCTACAGCGGAACTAGACGAGGGTTCGTCGTCGCCAGCGTCCACGTCCTCCACCGTGACCGCAGCCTCCCAGCAGGACCCCTCATCACTGGTGTTAGGTGGCGACGCAGGTGAGTGGTCACGTTAAATAAATGTACATTTATTGAACGCCACTCGCGTCACTCTGCTGCTTACTACCCTGAAAAGGTGTTGAGAGTTGACCATCTCCCACAAGGTTGGCGGTTCGATCCCCGGCTCCTACTGTCTGCATGTCCCCTTGATCGAGATGCTTAACCTCAAGTTGTTCCCAGGGTGCAGCAAACTACTGCTCCTAAAATGCATGTATGTACCTATATGTACAGTACATGAAGACTCTTAATAAAGTTTGCATTCCATCGTCCATCCAACCCCAGTTGGGTACAGGTGCAGGCCAAAACAACATTTTAAACGAGAGCACACGGTGTTGGTCATGTCGTGGTTAAACATTTGGGATGAAGCATCGCGCTGTGGAGAGTGTGTTCCACTTAAGAAGTGGAAGCTAGTTAGCCTAGCATGCTAACCCCAGCACTGATTCCTACGCTACGTTATTTTGTGTTTATTTCAACTCCTGCTGAGTGGTGTGCAGCTCCTGCACGCTCGGCGTTTTCATGAGTTTAGTTGTTTTTCAAAACAAAGTTCAGCAACAGGTGAACACCTCCCGCTTCTTATGTCGCCGAGCGATTCACGTCACAAACGGTACGTCTGACGTAACGAAGGGTGTGCTGAAGCCACGGCGCAGGAAAGCTTCAGGCGTGACTATTATTGTGAACAATGGTTGTGTTTTATTTGAGTTGACAATGAGGTGTGCGTGCACAAGACGGTACCTGGAAACTGCCTCACCTTCTCATTACGTTCTTCACGCGTTCATGCACGTTCTGTGTGTTAGTTGGCGGATTAGTTGTTGATCAAACAAACGGCACTGTTTTTTTTGACATTCCACTTTCCGCAACAGAATCGCTGCTGGGAGGCGACCCGTTCTCCGGCCTCGGAGACATGCCCGATTTCGACCTCTCGCCCCTCTCCTCCTCGGACTTCCTGAATGTGGATGGCATTCCTCTCCCACTGGACGGTTTCATCAACCTGTCCCCCCCCCACAGTCACGACTACCACTTTGGACTGGAGGACCACGAGGGCATCAGTGAACTGTTTGACTGTGACTTTGGCGACCTATCGCAGGTTTTGGGGGACGGTTAGATGCGGGAGGAGAGGAGGAGCACGTGGGCCTCTAGATTTAGGACTCTTCCCCAGTTCCCTGGGTTTTCCAGAAGAGGGCTGGACATCGACATTTTAACAGCAAACATCTGTCGAAAGTCCAAACTTAATGTTTTAATTGTGCGGTTGGGGGGGGGGGGGGGGGGGAAATGATATTTGTGTCAATTGCCTGTCATCCTCAAAATACCACCCTAATTCCAAAATCTGTTCCCCAAATTGTACAGCACATTATCATCACTTATCTTTGGCCGTTTAAACTCTTGGCAAAGACTTTAGCTTTAGCATAGCTATTTAAATTATTTATATGAATGTTATTTTGATAACTTTGTACGTGCGTTGTTTTGTTTTTCTGTCGTTTGTTCTTGATAATCTTTAATCCAGGTGGACTGTGCAGGTGTTTGGACTCACAGGGCTGGTTTCCTTAACAGAGATTAGCCTACATCCGATCCATGCGGCTGGTTTTTGTGACATCTCGGTCTGAAGGGGAAAGGTTCGCATCCCCGCTGCCGAAGCTGGTTCTGCAAAACCAGCATTTTGAGACGGGAAGTTTCAGTTCGGGGGTGCTGTTCCAAAAGCGTCTTGTGGCTGTGGTTTTTTTTTTTTTTTCTTTTTTTTTTTTTTTCCCCGCAATTATAAGACGCCATTGCCAGCACAAACGTTTCTCCATTGATAATTGGTTTTATCTCAGACACTGGAATCCTGACCGACTGGTTTCTGCAGCGTCTCTGACGGTCGCTCGAGGTATCGCTGCCCGACCCAATGACCAGCTTTGCTTCTGCTCCACAGGCTCCTCCAGTTGTAATGAATAGCGGAAGGTTCATTTTGAATTTCCCTCCAAACCCGCCGACAAATGTTTTTACGGGGCTGTATATATTTATCTGAGATGGTGACGCTTCACCGAATGGTGCCTCGAAAGCCATTGTAGAGACTCCACCGTGTGACTAGTGATGTGGTTTGAAGGAGAAGGTCCAGATAGGTTGTGTTGGTGTGCAGGAGAGCAGGTGGTGATAGGCTGCTGCAGTCGTGCTTGTGATTCAGGACTAATACGGGATGTGTTGTTCTCTGTTAGTTAGCTCGGCGTTTAGCCATAGTCTCAGGTGTTCAGAGAGGAGCGGAGTCTTAAATCAATGTTTTTTGATGCAAACGTGTGTGAGAGTGTAACCGTGTTCGTTGCGTAGGTTGATGATAGGTTTTCGGTTTAGAAAATTCTTGAAGACAGTGTGTTCTTTTTTTTGTTTTGTTATTATTTTTGGGGTCAAAGCGAGAGAAGTTCACCAGATGCCTGTAGACTACTGCTCCCAAAAACCGCCCGACTGTTATTGGCATGTGGGGTCCTCGAGCCCTGACGCACGGCTAAAGGACCTCGATGGATCCTCACACACCGTACAATCATTGCATGTTTTCTTAAAGAAAAAAGCGCATTCAGTGTGGTTTGTTCATCGTTACTTGTGAATAAAAGCACAGCTGTGCGGTTGCTTTTCCTCAGTCTGATCGGGGTAGAGCAGCGGTGAGGGGGTTGAGGTGGGAGTGATGGGCTCTTGAGAGGACGTGCTGTTATTGTTCAGCATATGCAGTTCAGAAAGGTAACGTTCATGCCTTAAATCAATGAGCTGGGATATCTCATCTCAGCCCCCGAAAGGGTCGATTCCTGCTTGTTTCTCTGCGATAGAAATGTCTGCGTCAAACTTTATTGCTTGTTCTAAGTTATGTAAGTTAACATGTTTGTTTGTTTTTGCATTCCTGAAGTATTGATATGCGTGTGGGTGCATGTAATCGTTTTGTTGAATTTCATATTTATTTTTAAAAAAAGAGAAGAAGAAAAAAAAGTGTTGGGGGCGTGTTCATAGAGAAAATGGTACCGAATTTTACATTTATTTTCTGTCAGGGAGCGACTTTACACCCACATGTTTATTTGGGGAATCCAAGCAAATCATGAAGTTTGTGTTTTGTTTGTAGATGAACTTCTCATCAGTAGCACCTTGTTATATTTTGCCATGTGTTTTCCTTCTTGGAGGATATATTCTGACCCGTTGTGCATGTGCAACCTTCACATTGGCTAATGATGCATACAAATGTTCAGGACTCCAGTTTGTCCTTTTGACCGAACTGACCACGCGTGTAACTTAATAATTCTTCATACCTTCTCTGTCCACGTCGGTTTTTGATGAGGGATATCTCCATGTTGCAGGCAACATTGCTGATCTGAGGTTGCACATGTGTTGTAGTGTAAACCTCGGGGGCCTCAAACTGTCGTGTGACTGTGGGGGAACACCTTCTAGCTCACAGTCGTCTTCTACTTCCTTTATCGTCTGTGGAAACCATCAAATCCAGTGCATAATACCCGCTTCTGAAAAAATGTTCAACCGCGGGGTGTTCCAGGCCTCTACAATGGTATTGGTCTCTTGTCACCCTCGGTATGTATCACATGTTTGGTCTTTCTCTGCGCTTTAGCGTCTATCGGCAGCTGAGCCGATCGACGCCGTCGTTGAGTGTCGGCCGTTCATGTCGTCGGCCTGTCGTGTTTCGTTTCTCTGCGGGACAAAAGCATCGCCTTGTCGAGGTAAAACTATAATTATTAATGAAAACTCAAATCAGGATTTTGTTTTTGTGTGTGGACGTGGTGAAAGACTGCAATGTTTTCAGGTGTTTTGTGTGTGTGTGTGTGTGTGTGTGTGTGTGTGTGTGTGTGTGTGTGTGTGTGTGTGTGTGTGTGTGTGTGTGTGTGTGTGTGTGTGTGTGTGTGTGTGTGTGTGTGTGTGTGTGTGTGTGTGTTTTGTTTGTGTCATTTTGTTTGGGGGGGGGGAAGAAGGTTAAGATTTGCACCAGGGTTGAAATCAAATCGCTTTCAGTTAAAAACAACTGGGAATCAAAGCATGTATAATTTTCAGAAATAACAGGTCAGGGCTCCTTATGGAATATATGCCATTTGATCAAAACTACACAAACAATATTGCGACTTGCGTATGATAACTTCTGAAAGGTTATTCTTCCCTTTTTGCGTTCTACCAATGTCCGGCAATGTTTCCTTTGTTTTACAAGCATCGTCTTTTCAAAATAAACTGAACTTCACAGGAAACCTCTTGGTCATGTTTAGGTAACAAAGTCACTTCGAAGTGACAAATAAATCAACGTTGAATTCTGGTTTCACACGGGACACGAACAGCGGCCTCCAGGGTGAAAGTCAGATTGTTTTTGGATCCGACCTCTGACCTCCTCCCTATGCAGACGTTGACACTCTTTATACTTCCGCTTCACGATTACGGGGGTTACATGCGTACATAACGGGACTTGTATTGCAATTGGCCGACGAATGAACGGAAGTGAGTGACTGCAACCCTGTTTCAGTCGCTGTTCAAAGTGCTTTTAAGGGAAACCGTAGTTAATCCAGCAATTAACTACGGAATCAGTTTTTTTGGGGAGTTCTTCGTTTGTTTCGTTTTTTTTTACAATGTTGACGCTACATAGCGGGTGAAAGAAACCAACACAGATTTGTACTTGTGACTTATTAATGGACAATGATATGCCCTTTTGTATCATATTTTCTTTGACAAAAATAAAAAATGAACTATTTTGATTTGGCCTATTTGCACCACATCTTGACTTTCTGTTGATCTAACCCCCAGCACAGTGTCCCATTTAATCATTCATATTCATTGGTCATAACTTCAGAACGTTGATTGTAATTAAATACCGTAAGTGCTGCGGACATTCCCACAGCGGTGTAACACACTCGAAAGCAATGTGAACACACAAGGTTATTTTTACGGCTCAATTTAATTGTCTCCTCTAAAGGAACCACCAGGCCTGTAGCAAGAAACATTGGCGAGTGATTCGTTGTGAGTCACTGAAGTCGGTGACATTGAACACGTTGTCTTTCCTGCGCCTCATTCCTGCAGTTAGTCTCATCAGTACTGTTGTATACTCAAACGAGTTATGTATTTGTGGACATTTACTCCATGTTATTTCATAGTTCTCATTATTGGAGAAGAAATAAGGGCTCAGACTGAGGTATTCACTGCCAGAAGTAACCAGAAAATACACATTTAGATGTCGATGTAACTCCTTTTCCATCATTATTCATCGCATACACGTAAATACTATCTCACCTAATGCAGCTAGAGGGAGCCCTTCACCCAAGACAGCGCAGAGAGAGACAGTCAGGAGGGCATGATACATAGTAGTACAATGTGACCTCACACAGAGGTTGTAATCAATACAAGGCCGCTTTTTTCTGTTTAGTGAGGTGGATGTTGTACCTCCAGTCACCTTTAAAAACCTTAAACATGTTGCATCTTGATTTAATCAATACGATGCCTGTTTTCAGCTGTCTGCAAGAAATTGAAAACATTTACATATTTCCCAAAATGTCCAGTTCTTCTAAATTCAATTTGAATAGTTTTAGTATTATTTCTTGGATTCGTTGGGATTGCTGCCGCTTAAGTGGGAAGTCATATTTACCTAAATCTTTTCATGATTCATGTGTGGCAGAAATTGGTTTAAAAAGCTGTTCTAACCAGCTAAAAGTGTAGTTTTCTGTTTCACTGGTGAGACCATCAGTATTGCATATATATATATATCAATTAATTAGACTCCACCTTTCACCTGCTGGTGCTCTCCAGTTTAAAAAAGTGCATTAATAATTGTTAAAAGGATTGTTGTAGGGGTTTGGACTGCAGCTTTGGACTACGTGTGCAGAAGATACCGCAAGAATGTGGAGAATGTGGATCGCCACAAGTAAAGAGTGAGTGTTTATCAGAGTGTAGGTGGATCCTAGTTGTTACTTGCCACATATTTCCAGAGAAATGTGTGACGAGCATGTTTCCTGATAAACAGGTGTGGCCCAATTATACCCATGTGGATGTGCACAACAAAATAATAATGATAATAACTTTTAAATAGCACCTTTCTAAAACAAAGTGATTCACAATAAACATGAAAGCAATTAAGAAACTCAATCAAACAGCTCAAATAAAAGTAAGCCACCCAGTAAAAGTGAGTCTTCAGAAGAGGTTTAAAAGAGGATTCTGACTTCTTCTGCCTTTGATTACCAGGAAGGGAGTTCCACAGCTTAGGGGCCTGGACAGCAAAGGCCCGGTCACCTTTCGTGACCAGTCGTGAATTTGGAACCGTTAGCAAGGAGTGGGAAGTCACATTTACCTACATCTTTTCAGGATTCATTTGTGGCAACATTGGTTTAAAAAGCTGTTTTAACCAGCTAAAAATAGTTTTCTGTTCAACTAGTAATACCATCAGTATTGCATATTTTTTATATATATATATATATATATATATATATATATATATATATTAGAGTCCACCTGTCCAGCTTTGGACTACCTGTGCAGAAGATACCACAAGAATGTGGAGACTGTGGATCGCCACAAGTAAAGAGTGAGTGTTTATCAGAGTGTAGGTGGATCCTAGTTGTTACTTGCCACATATTTCCAGAGAAAGGTGTGACGAGCATGTTTCCTGATAAACAGGTGTGGCCCAATTATACCCATGTGGATGTGCACAACAAAATAATTATAATAACTTAAAAAAAAGCTGTTTTAACCAGCTAAAAATGGTTTACTGTTCAGCTGGTAATACCATCAGTATTGCATATTATATATATATATATATATATATATATATATATATATATATATATATATATATATATATATATATATATATATGAGTCCACCTGTCCAGCTTTGGACTACGTGTGCAGCAGATACCACAAGAATGTGGAGAATGTGGATCGCCCCAAGTAAAGAGTGAGAGTGTTTATCAGAGTGTAGGTGGATCCTCGGTGTGACGAGCATGTTCCCTGATAAACAGGTGTGGCCCAATTATGCCAACTGTGGCCCCACCGATTATTTGAAAAGGGCTCACTGTTAAAGATTTTTTTTTTTTAATTGTCATACAATGGTGGATGGCCACAAGAAGAATGAAAAAAAAAAAAAAAAAGGGTGTGTGATGCTTAACAGTGGGAAGGTGAAGCCTTGTCATACCTTCAGTTGCTGACAACTCCTGCTGACAGACCAAAGGGTAACTTTTTAAAGACATGTCCAAGCTGCCTGTAAACGCCTGCAAGCAAACTTTCAAACGGTTTCATCATTGTTCCTTAAATTCACGGACTACAGCAAATCCAAGTGGGTGTTGATACTCAAACTTGCAGCACGTCAGCTCGCCCCTGAAGTCCAGTGAAGAGGGTTACCCCGGTTGACACACCGCAATGTCAGAGACTCTGATAACAGGGCAGACATCGGAGGATCTGTTGGCTGACTTTGAGACTCTGCTGAACTCTGGGAGCATCGACCTGAGCGAGAACCACCAGATAGTGATCATCACCAGCCCCAGCAATGAGGGACTCCACCCGGCCGTCGTCCCCACCAGCACGGGGGAGATCTTGCTCTTCGCCACGCCGCAGGGCCCTGTCGACGTGGGGACCCAGGACAAGAGGCGACCAGCTCTGGGAAGACCCCCGGTAAGGGGGGGAGGAGTTGTCCTTAAATATATTATGTTGAATTGTTTCTGCGAACGTGCTTCTACACACATGACAAAGCTGTATAAGTCCATCCACCCGTTGCTCCAAGACACTGCTTTTCATTCAGCGGTGGCTTTCATTTTTTCAGTAGTTTTCACTTCCCTCTTCTTAATACATAGTAATTACATCATTGTTACACCCATTTGTATCTCTTCAGGTAAAGAGGAAGTTGGACCTGGACAGTGACCATCAGTACGTCAGCACAACTCGACCATCCATAGGCCAAGCACCACCCTCCACACCTGCTCCTCCCAGAGGTACACATTCACACACACTCACACACTTTCAGCTTGATCCACTGACTTTTCAGAAGCAATACTCTTATTCAAATCCTATAATAGAGTTCATTCCTTGGAAGTTTTGTGTGAAGTTTAGTGTGAAAAGCTTTTAAAAAGTAGCACACTAACATTTCTCCAAGTTGTGGTTGAAAGCAGAATTGTTTTGAACCCACGTGTGCTCCCTTTCTTTCCAGTTCCTCGAACCACGACGGAGAAGTCCCGCTACGACACCTCCTTGAACCTGACCACCAAGCGCTTTCTGAACCTGTTGTCCCAGTCGGCTGACGGCGTGGTGGATCTGAACTGGGCCTCGCAGGTCTTGGACGTCCAGAAGAGACGCATCTACGACATCACCAATGTCCTGGAGGGAATTCAGCTCATCTCCAAGAAGTCCAAGAACAACATCCAATGGCTGTGAGTGTGAATAGAGAATACATTCCACGACATTAAATTGGTGTTTGAAACATAATACAAGCACATAAAAAAGTGGCTGGTATGTTGTGTTTGTGGTCCATAAACATCTTCTTTTTGTTCCCTCTTAATATTTACATGCTGTCTTCCCCTGTAGTGGTAATCGCGTTGATGCGGCGTTGGTTTCCCGCCATAAGGAGTTGCAGAGAGAGGTGTGTGACCTCACAGACGCTGAGGAGCAGCTGGACGAGCTCATTTCCAAATGCAACCTACAGCTCCGACTGCTCACAGAGGACCCGCCGAACAAGAAATATCCTTTAGACTTAAGTGACTATTTCAATTTAGCCAGCGAAGCGTTTTTTGTTTAAGACCGTTGCGGTCTTGGAATGCCCCCCCCCCCCCCCCGCTGCTGTGTTGTATTCCTTCACCGTTGTGTTCATCACGCTGGGCTACGTGCGCTGCCAGGACTTAAAGAAGTCCTTCGATTCCCCGGACCAGCTGGTCATGGTGATCAGAGCGCCACCAGAGACCCAGATGCAAGTTTCAGAACCCAGCAAGGTAACGGGCCTCGGAATGTTTTGAGGCATCTTTAAAGGGCCTCAGGATTTCTGCGAATGCGAAGAAACGAGGGACAGAATCTCGGATTTTGAAATCCAAAATGCGGATGCAATTTGAGGGAGTTAGTCATCCAAAAAACTGAGGAATTCGACACTAACGGCTAAATTTAATTCCATTTATTTTGCAATTTAGAGCACTTTATTCTACACTTTGTTTGATTTAAAACAGTGCAATGTTGCGTTACATCAAATTCATTGATTGTCATTAAATTTTAAGTTAGTGAAAACGTCTTCTCTTCGTCTCTCAGGGTTACCAGGTGTCGCTGAAGAGCACACGTGGTGCGATTGACGTCTTCCTCTGTCCAGAGGACAGCTCCGGCATCTGCAGCCCCGTGACAGGAAGCAGTCCCTCCAGTCCCGATGCCGACCCATCCCTGGCCCCGCCCCCCACACAACCCACGGACCAGTCGCAAGCCAGAACCTCTACAGCGGAACTAGACGAGGGTTCGTCGTCGCCAGCGTCCACGTCCTCCACCGTGACCGCAGCCTCCCAGCAGGACCCCTCATCACTGGTGTTAGGTGGCGACGCAGGTGAGTGGTCACGTTAAATAAATGTACATTTATTGAACGCCACTCGCGTCACTCTGCTGCTTACTACCCTGAAAAGGTGTTGAGAGTTGACCATCTCCCACAAGGTTGGCGGTTCGATCCCCGGCTCCTACTGTCTGCATGTCCCCTTGATCGAGATGCTTAACCTCAAGTTGTTCCCAGGGTGCAGCAAACTACTGCTCCTAAAATGCATGTATGTACCTATATGTACAGTACATGAAGACTCTTAATAAAGTTTGCATTCCATCGTCCATCCAACCCCAGTTGGGTACAGGTGCAGGCCAAAACAACATTTTAAACGAGAGCACACGGTGTTGGTCATGTCGTGGTTAAACATTTGGGATGAAGCATCGCGCTGTGGAGAGTGTGTTCCACTTAAGAAGTGGAAGCTAGTTAGCCTAGCATGCTAACCCCAGCACTGATTCCTACGCTACGTTATTTTGTGTTTATTTCAACTCCTGCTGAGTGGTGTGCAGCTCCTGCACGCTCGGCGTTTTCATGAGTTTAGTTGTTTTTCAAAACAAAGTTCAGCAACAGGTGAACACCTCCCCGCTTCTTATGTCGCCGAGCGATTCACGTCACAAACGGTACGTCTGACGTAACGAAGGGTGTGCTGAAGCCACGGCGCAGGAAAGCTTCAGGCGTGACTATTATTGTGAACAATGGTTGTGTTTTATTTGAGTTGACAATGAGGTGTGCGTGCACAAGACGGTACCTGGAAACTGCCTCACCTTCTCATTACGTTCTTCACGCGTTCATGCACGTTCTGTGTGTTAGTTGGCGGATTAGTTGTTGATCAAACAAACGGCACTGTTTTTTTTGACATTCCACTTTCCGCAACAGAATCGCTGCTGGGAGGCGACCCGTTCTCCGGCCTCGGAGACATGCCCGATTTCGACCTCTCGCCCCTCTCCTCCTCGGACTTCCTGAATGTGGATGGCATTCCTCTCCCACTGGACGGTTTCATCAACCTGTCCCCCCCCCACAGTCACGACTACCACTTTGGACTGGAGGACCACGAGGGCATCAGTGAACTGTTTGACTGTGACTTTGGCGACCTATCGCAGGTTTTGGGGGACGGTTAGATGCGGGAGGAGAGGAGGAGCACGTGGGCCTCTAGATTTAGGACTCTTCCCCAGTTCCCTGGGTTTTCCAGAAGAGGGCTGGACATCGACATTTTAACGGCAAACATCTGTCGAAAGTCCAAACTTAATGTTTTAATTGTGCGGTTGGGGGGGGGGGGGGAATGATATTTGTGTCAATTGCCTGTCATCCTCAAAATACCACCCTAATTCCAAAATCTGTTCCCCAAATTGTACAGCACATTATCATCACTTATCTTTGGCCGTTTAAACTCTTGGCAAAGACTTTAGCTTTAGCATAGCTATTTAAATTATTTATATGAATGTTATTTTGATAACTTTGTACGTGCGTTGTTTTGTTTTTCTGTCGTTTGTTCTTGATAATCTTTAATCCAGGTGGACTGTGCAGGTGTTTGGACTCACAGGGCTGGTTTCCTTAACACAGATTAGCCTACATCCGATCCATGCGGCTGGTTTTTGTGACATCTCGGTCTGAAGGGGAAAGGTTCGCATCCCCGCTGCCGAAGCTGGTTCTGCGAAACCAGCATTTTGAGACGGGAAGTTTCAGTTCGGGTGTGCTGTTCCAAAAGCGTCTTGTGGCTGTGTTTTTTTTTTTTTCTTTTTTTTTTTTTTTTCCCCGCAATTATAAGACGCCATTGCCAGCACAAACGTTTCTCCATTGATAATTGGTTTTATCTCAGACACTGGAATCCTGACCGACTGGTTTCTGCAGCGTCTCTGACGGTCGCTCGAGGTATCGCTGCCCGACCCAATGACCAGCTTTGCTTCTGCTCCACAGGCTCCTCCAGTTGTAATGAATAGCGGAAGGTTCATTTTGAATTTCCCTCCAAACCCGCCGACAAATGTTTTTACGGGGCTGTATATATTTATCTGAGATGGTGACGCTTCACCGAATGGTGCCTCGAAAGCCATTGTAGAGACTCCACCGTGTGACTAGTGATGTGGTTTGAAGGAGAAGGTCCAGATAGGTTGTGTTGGTGTGCAGGAGAGCAGGTGGTGATAGGCTGCTGCAGTCGTGCTTGTGATTCAGGACTAATACGGGATGTGTTGTTCTCTGTTAGTTAGCTCGGCGTTTAGCCATAGTCTCAGGTGTTCAGAGAGGAGCGGAGTCTTAAATCAATGTTTTTTGATGCAAACGTGTGTGAGAGTGTAACCGTGTTCGTTGCGTAGGTTGATGATAGGTTTTCGGTTTAGAAAATTCTTGAAGACAGTGTGTTCTTTCTTTTGTTTTGTTATTATTTTTGGGGTCAAAGCGAGAGAAGTTCACCAGATGCCTGTAGACTACTGCTCCCAAAAACCGCCCGACTGTTATTGGCATGTGGGGTCCTCGAGCCCTGACGCACGGCTAAAGGACCTCGATGGATCCTCACACACCGTACAATCATTGCATGTTTTCTTAAAGAAAAAAGCGCATTCAGTGTGGTTTGTTCATCGTTACTTGTGAATAAAAGCACAGCTGTGCGGTTGCTTTTCCTCAGTCTGATCGGGGTAGAGCAGCGGTGAGGGGGTTGAGGTGGGAGTGATGGGCTCTTGAGAGGACGTGCTGTTATTGTTCAGCATATGCAGTTCAGAAAGGTAACGTTCATGCCTTAAATCAATGAGCTGGGATATCTCATCTCAGCCCCCGAAAGGGTCGATTCCTGCTTGTTTCTCTGCGATAGAAATGTCTGTGTCAAACTTTATTGCTTGTTCTAAGTTATGTAAGTTAACATGTTTGTTTGTTTTTGCATTCCTGAAGTATTGATATGCGTGTGGGTGCATGTAATCGTTTTGTTGAATTTCATATTTATTTTTAAAAAAAGAGAAGAAGAAAAAAAAGTGTTGGGGGCGTGTTCATAGAGAAAATGGTACCGAATTTTACATTTATTTTCTGTCAGGGAGCGACTTTACACCCACATGTTTATTTGGGGAATCCAAGCAAATCATGAAGTTTGTGTT
The DNA here is from genome assembly GCF_949748355.1 of Melanostigma gelatinosum. Taxonomy (NCBI): domain Eukaryota; kingdom Metazoa; phylum Chordata; class Actinopteri; order Perciformes; family Zoarcidae; genus Melanostigma; species Melanostigma gelatinosum. Next base: position 6,358,884 of record NC_136641.1, on the reverse strand, counting down.
TTGTTTGTAGATGAACTTCTCATCAGTAGCACCTTGTTATATTTTGCCATGTGTTTTCCTTCTTGGAGGATATATTCTGACCCGTTGTGCATGTGCAACCTTCACATTGGCTAATGATGCATACAAATGTTCAGGACTCCAGTTTGTCCTTTTGACCGAACTGACCACGCGTGTAACTTAATAATTCTTCATACCTTCTCTGTCCACGTCGGTTTTTGATGAGGGATATCTCCATGTTGCAGGCAACATTGCTGATCTGAGGTTGCACATGTGTTGTAGTGTAAACCTCGGGGGCCTCAAACTGTCGTGTGACTGTGGGGGAACACCTTCTAGCTCACAGTCGTCTTCTACTTCCTTTATCGTCTGTGGAAACCATCAAATCCAGTGCATAATACCCGCTTCTGAAAAAATGTTCAACCGCGGGGTGTTCCAGGCCTCTACAATGGTATTGGTCTCTTGTCACCCTCGGTATGTATCACATGTTTGGTCTTTCTCTGCGCTTTAGCGTCTATCGGCAGCTGAGCCGATCGACGCCGTCGTTGAGTGTCGGCCGTTCATGTCGTCGGCCTGTCGTGTTTCGTTTCTCAGCGGGACAAAAGCATCGCCTTGTCGAGGTAAAACTATAATTATTAATGAAAACTCAAATCAGGATTTTGTTTTTGTGTGTGGACGTGGTGAAAGACTGCAATGTTTTCAGGTGTTTTGTGTGTGTGTGTGTTTTGTTTGTGTCATTTTGTTTGGGGGGGGGGAAGAAGGTTAAGATTTGCACCAGGGTTGAAATCAAATCGCTTTCAGTTAAAAACAACTGGGAATCAAAGCATGTATAATTTTCAGAAATAACAGGTCAGGGCTCCTTATGGAATATATGCCATTTGATCAAAACTACACAAACAATATTGCGACTTGCGTATGATAACTTCTGAAAGGTTATTCTTCCCTTTTTGCGTTCTACCAATGTCCGGCAAGGTTTCCTTTGTTTTACAAGCATCGTCTTTTCAAAATAAACTGAACTTCACAGGAAACCTCTTGGTCATGTTTAGGTAACAAAGTCACTTCGAAGTGACAAATAAATCAACGTTGAATTCTGGTTTCACACGGGACACGAACAGCGGCCTCCAGGGTGAAAGTCAGATTGTTTTTGGATCCGACCGCTGACCTCCTCCCTATGCAGACGTTGACACTCTTTATACTTCCGCTTCACGATTACGGGGGTTACATGCGTACATAACGGGACTTGTATTGCAATTGGCCGACGAATGAACGGAAGTGAGTGACTGCAACCCTGTTTCAGTCGCTGTTCAAAGTGCTTTTAAGGGAAACCGTAGTTAATCCAGCAATTAACTACGGAATCAGTTTTTTTGGGGAGTTCTTCGTTTGTTTCGTTTTTTTACAATGTTGACGCTACATAGCGGGTGAAAGAAACCAACACAGATTTGTACTTGTGACTTATTAATGGACAATGATATGCCCTTTTGTATCATATTTTCTTTGACAAAAATAAAAAATGAACTATTTTGATTTGGCCTATTTGCACCACATCTTGACTTTCTGTTGATCTAACCCCCAGCACAGTGTCCCATTTAATCATTCATATTCATTGGTCATAACTTCAGAACGTTGATTGTAATTAAATACCGTAAGTGCTGCGGACATTCCCACAGCGGTGTAACACACTCGAAAGCAATGTGAACACACAAGGTTATTTTTACGGCGCAATTTAATTGTCTCCTCTAAAGGAACCACCAGGCCTGTAGCAAGAAACATTGGCGAGTGATTCGTTGTGAGTCACTGAAGTCGGTGACATTGAACACGTTGTCTTTCCTGCGCCTCATTCCTGCAGTTAGTCTCATCAGTACTGTTGTATACTCAAACGAGTTATGTATTTGTGGACATTTACTCCATGTTATTTCATAGTTCTCATTATTGGAGAAGAAATAAGGGCTCAGACTGAGGTATTCACTGCCAGAAGTAACCAGAAAATACACATTTAGATGTCGATGTAACTCCTTTTCCATCATTATTCATCGCATACACGTAAATACTATCTCACCTAATGCAGCTAGAGGGAGCCCTTCACCCAAGACAGCGCAGAGAGAGACAGTCAGGAGGGCATGATACATAGTAGTACAATGTGACCTCACACAGAGGTTGTAATCAATACAAGGCCGCTTTTTTCTGTTTAGTGAGGTGGATGTTGTACCTCCAGTCACCTTTAAAAACCTTAAACATGTTGCATCTTGATTTAATCAATACGATGCCTGTTTTCAGCTGTCTGCAAGAAATTGAAAACATTTACATATTTCCCAAAATGTCCAGTTCTTCTAAATTCAATTTGAATAGTTTTAGTATTATTTCTTGGATTCGTTGGGATTGCTGCCGCTTAAGTGGGAAGTCATATTTACCTAAATCTTTTCATGATTCATGTGTGGCAGAAATTAGTTTAAAAAGCTGTTCTAACCAGCTAAAAGTGTAGTTTTCTGTTTCACTGGTGAGACCATCAGTATTGCATATATATATATATATCAATTAATTAGACTCCACCTTTCACCTGCTGGTGCTCTCCAGTTTAAAAAAGTGCATTAATAATTGTTAAAAGGATTGTTGTAGGGGTTTGGACTGCAGCTTTGGACTACGTGTGCAGAAGATACCGCAAGAATGTGGAGAATGTGGATCGCCACAAGTAAAGAGTGAGTGTTTATCAGAGTGTAGGTGGATCCTAGTTGTTACTTGCTACAGCATGTTTCCTGATAAACAGGTGTGACTAGCATGTTTCCTGATAAACAGGTGTGGCCCAATTATACCCATGTGGATGTCCACAACAAAATAATAATGATAATAACTTTTAAATAGCACCTTTCTAAAACAAAGTGATTCACAATAAACATGAAAGCAATTAAGAAACTCAATCAAACAGCTCAAATAAAAGTAAGCCACCCAGTAAAAGTGAGTCTTCAGAAGAGGTTTAAAAGAGGATTCTGACTTCTTCTGCCTTTGATTACCAGGAAGGGAGTTCCACAGCTTAGGGGCCCGGACAGCAAAGGCCCGGTCACCTTTCGTGACCAGTCGTGAATTTGGAACCGTTAGCAAGGAGTGGGAAGTCACATTTACCTACATCTTTTCAGGATTCATTTGTGGCAACATTGGTTTAAAAAGCTGTTTTAACCACCTAAAAATGGTTTTCTGTTCAACTAGTAATACCATCAGTATTGCATATTTTATATATATATATATATATATATATATATATATATATATATTAGAGTCCACCTGTCCAGCTTTGGACTACGTGTGCAGAAGATACCACAAGAATGTGGAGACTGTGGATCGCCACAAGTAAAGAGTGAGTGTTTATCAGAGTGTAGGTGGATCCTAGTTGTTACTTGCCACATATTTCCAGAGAAATGTGTGACTAGCATGTTTCCTGATAAACAGGTGTGGCCCAATTATGCCAACTGTGGCACCACCGATTATTTGAAAAGGGCTCACTGTTAAAGATTTTTTTTTTTTAATTGTCATACAATGGTGGATGGCCACAAGAAGAATGAAAAAAAAAAAAAAGGTGTGTGATGCTTAACAGTGGGAAGGTGAAGCCTTGTCATACCTTCAGTCGCTGACAACTCCTGCTGTCAGACCATGGATTTCACTCAGCAGACGAAACATATCTGGGGTGAGTTCACTCTGCAAATCATGCTTTACTTTAAGAGAAAGCCGTGTTGAACGCTTTTCAGTTTCCTTAAAATTTAATGAAGTTTCGTTTGATGTATTGATGCAATTTTTTACAAGATATATAAATGTATCATTTCAGTTTTCTGACTTTGCAAGGCTCAAATGAATCACATGCAAATATTATATCTACGTAAATCGATATCTTTCTGATAGGATATTCTAAACAAGAATCTGTTTTTACTACTTTGTTGAAACAAGTGGTTGACTTCACAAGTATTTTAGTCACTGAGGTGCTAAAACAATCACAAAGGCAGGCTGTAAAGTGTGAGTGTAAATCATTTGGCTGCAGAGCAGAGTATGTGACAGAGTGGGAGGATGGTCTATAGGTATGTGACAGAGTGGGAGGATGGTCTATAGGTATGTGACAGAGTGGGAGGATGGTCTATAGGTATGTGACAGAGTGGGAGGATGGTCTATAGGTATGTGACAGAGTGGGAGGATGGTCTATAGGTATGTGACAGAGTGGGAGGATGGTCTATAGGTATGTGACAGAGTGGGAGGATGGTCTATAGGTATGTGACAGAGTGGGAGGATGGTCTATAGGTATGTGACAGAGTGGGAGGATGGTCTATAGGTATGTGACAGAGTGGGAGGATGGTCTATAGGTATGTGACAGAGTGGGAGGATGGTCTATAGGTATGTGACGGAGAGAACGTGCACTATTTGAATGTATCCTGTGAGTGAAAACTGTTTTTCCTCTTAAGATACATTTTGTATTTGTAACAAGTCATCTCTTTTTCCCCCCCCAGGCACTGGCAATATCCAGTGCCAACTGAAGTTTGTCAACTTCGAACCACATGAGAACCACAATGCCCATGAGACAGAGGGGCTCAGCAAAAAGCACCTGGTGGTGCGGCGAGGGAAACCTTTCAAAGTCACTCTGCTGTTTAGCACCCAGACGTGGAATCCTTACAGGGAGAGGCTGGTCCTGGAGGTTTGGCTAGGTATCACAGATAGGATCGTGTTCGCATTGAAAGCAAGGCCGTGCCATTTTTGTATAAAGAAAATAACACAGTTCTTCTTTTACAAAAGAAAAGTTCGATTCATAAGCATTGAAAAGCACCCTTGCGCAATCCAATACAGTCAGGGGTGTTGCTGTCTGGCATGACCAGTAACTTAGTGGCAAATCTTGCCTGAGGTAAGCAAACTGAACATAGGTGTGTTTTACCTGTCTAACTGGTCCTGAATCTGACCCCCAGCACTCGGGTTTGCGCGGACTGAATTCCAGTTAGTACAGCTAACTAACTGAAGGACCATCTCCGAGCAGCTGCCCACTCTCCTCTTGGCGAAGTAGTCTCAGAGCAGCCGGGTGGATGAAACGAAAATAGGACAGGTTGTCTCGTTTCTGCCACTTTTGACTCAATCCAATAAGCAAACAATCAAACTAATGCGGATCCTGGATGGATAAGCTGAGGTTACCTACTCAAGACAGTATTTTGCTGGAGTAGCACGCTGTTAGCGGAGCTGGAGAGAGGCAAGGTGCATGAGAGCGTGCATAACTTCCTTTGGATTTTCCCTGAATAAAACAGCCACAGGCTGTTATAGAAAACCGAGAAAGTCGGGGAAGGTAGCATTATTTTAAGTTACAATCCGTTCACACTTGGCAATACCAGGCGATAAATACATTCAAATGATTATACGTTGTACATTTGAAGTAAAACTATGCAACTTCTGCTCAACATGTGACCACAATTGATGAATATGTGTGATAGCCGTAAATGCTACGACACAGTGAAGCAGTAGCAGTTAGAGTAAAGTCATTAAGTCGACTGTCTGTTGTGCTGCTTTTGCTAACATTAGCCACCATAAGCTTCTGGTCATACCCCAGGAGCCCACATGCCCACAGGAGCACCTGGCTTTGAGGCAAATTTGACATAGTGGCAGGTGAAATTACTACTTCCCGGGTCGGTCATGTGATGCCATGGGGCCCAAAAATACTTTTTTCCCCATAGATTTTACGTAAATCAACTTCCCAGTATCAGCACTTAAATAGCCCTTATTTAAAACATTAGTCCAAAACGTTTTACAATGCACTAATAGCCGAATCCAGAGTTAATTTCCCTCCTCCGTTCATATGAACGAGGCTAGGCCGAGGGCTGGGCGGCGGGGTTAAAGGCACGCTAGTGTGCTTGCTCTGTGGATGAGGAAGGTTGCCAGAGGCGACAAGAATTTTCGTCTGAATTCTATAATCTGGATGTCGAACTTGTTCTGCTTCATGCGTCACTGAGCCACTTTCATTGGGAAATTATGTTATTTCTTCATTCAAAAGTGACATTGTCTAACTTTAAGTGAACCGCAAGTGTATCTTTTCCCCACACAGGGACACGGTCAGAGAGGATCCCAGTCCAGTTCTCTGAAGAGCGATGCAACCCCTACAGCTGGTCAGCCAATATCTACCCAGGCGACGTGCATCCTCAGTCGGTCATGGTCCACATCTGCTCCCCTGTTCAGTCCTCAGTGGCTCTGTATCGCCTTGTGCTGCACATAGAGACCAGGCAGAGCAGAAGGAGCTATAGGCTTGGAGAATTTGTGCTGCTCTGCAACCCTTGGCTGAAAGGTGGGGTCCATGTGTTAATACCATAGACTGTATGTAAGAAGTGGACGTGTATATATGGAAGTAACTATATTTGGACTGCGGAGGAGCGATGTAGAGATGCTGCATACGGCCCTGGAAGCAGTAACGACTTGTCAATCACAAGGTAGCCCCGGCCGAAAGCATAGCCTGCTTTATGGTCTATTTTAGCCTAAATGGAACCGTAATTCACTAAATGAGCATCATGCTGTATTGAAGAAGACTTGAAAGTATAGATTGAGACCATAAACTCATGTTTACAATGTTTACTGAGAGAATAAATCAAGAGAGAAGTAGAGTCATTTTCTCATAGACTTCCACACAATCAGACTTCTTTTTGCAAGCAGAAGAGTCGCCCCCTGGTGGCCAGTAAAGAGAATGCAACTTTAAGACACTTCTGCATCGGCTTCACCTTTCAGAACCGGAGGGATGCCGCCTGATTTTTGCTGTTGCCTTTTTACAAAAGTTAATGCACGCCCCTGCTATTGCCTTTCAGATGATCCGGTTTACATTCCACTGGATGCCCAAAGACAAGAGTATATCAAGAGCGATTATGGGGTGTTGTACATGGGCACCCATCAAAACAACAGCAGGCCCTGGTCGTTTGGTCAGGTATGCGACGCTTGGCTGTCGCGAATGGATCATGTATAATCGCAGCATTTTTTTTTGCAGGTAAGCTGACAGCACAGCTACATTTCTGTTTCCATGTGTGTAGTATGAGCCTGGGGTCCTAGAGGCGTGTCTGACGCTCCTGGAGGTCAGCCCACAGCACTTCAGGGATGAAAACAAAGACTACATTCGCCGGGCAGACCCCGTCTACCTCAGCAGAGTGATATGCGCTATGGTGAGGGACAACACTTGCTGTATGTGCGATAAATATGTGCACATGCATAACCTCTCGTGCCAAATTCTTTACCAATATTATCAACGACATGACTGGAATGCGTTGAAGAGCAATTTCCCCTTCGGTGTCACAGTGAGGAGAGAGTGATGTGTCTCCCCCCCTGTCCAAGGTGAACTCTGAAGATGACCTGGGTAGTTTGACGGGGCGGTGGCACGGCAGCTACAAAGATGGGGTCAATCCCACAGAGTGGAGCGGCAGCGCCGACATCCTGCACCGCTGGGTCTCGTCCAACTGCAGTCCCGTGCGCTATGGACAGTGCTGGGTCTTTGCATATGTCCTCTGCACAGGTACTTTGAAAAATGAATACACAAGAGTGTATCCATGCAAAACTCACGGGTGACATTTAAGTGTTACTGAGCTGTCTCCAATGCCGAGCAGTTGCCCTACACCTTATTGACGTTGAATTGCAATTACCTGCTGTTCTGTGAACTGGTTGTCTCCTCCTCCTGTGATTAAACGGGAACATTTCGCTGAGCAGCTGGCCCGCTGCCTCGTTGGCGGTTCTCACTCCTTCTCCAGAGGCTGACCATTAAATTTGAAGCAAAATATAACGACAGCAATTGCCCCAAAATCTCCCTGGTGGTCTTGGGGGGGTCTTTTCCAATATATCTTTGGGATCCTGAGGGTCTTTGTCCAAGTGGACCGCCCACGCTGACGCGTCATTGCAGCAGAACGATTCTGTTTCTGTTGGCATCAGAGTGCAATTGGAGCAAAGGCTCAACCAGTCGGTGTTTGTTCTCGGCTGCTCTCAGAGTATGGGAGCTCCTCGAGCGGCCTCTCTCCGGCTGCGAATCTGAGTCAGCTAAAACACTGTAAAGATGACACTGTAAAAAAACAAAACTTGTCCATAACATTCTCTGCAAAAATGACGATCAGATGTTTGTACAGTGTGTATCACATCCCGGAACGATGAGTTAAACTACCAAGGACCACAGTGACTATTTCATTCCCCACCTCCCTGTGTGATGTTAATCCTGTCCAAATTGAATCTCGCTTGTTATGCAGTATTTGCCTGATTATGTTTGCTATGTCTTTTGTTTGATACACATCTTGCCAGCTCAATTTATACTCTGCGTGAATGTTAATAAATCATATATTGTCTTTCATTAAAGGGACGGACGGTTGACTTAGATTCTGTAGGAACAAATATATTCTCAAACTCACGTCAAACACGTGTGTGTTACTAGATCTTGATGTGAACAGTTTTCATACAAAATCCTGGTCCATCTAGTGATGAAGACTGAACCTTGTTTTTTTTACTTACAGTGATGAGAGTGTTGGGGATTCCCTCCAGGGTGGTGACAGTTTTCAATGCAGCCCATGACGGCAATGGCGACCTGACAATTCATGAATATTACTCGACCACATGGGAAAAGCTCAACAAGTCGAAGGACAGCGTTTGGTTGGTGTCTCTTGCTCCCAAACCACAAACACACATTGGTCTTTCACTTGTTAATCATCAGGATGATTTGAAAATTTCCATTGAAACTGAATTTTTCAAACTGAAGTATTTAAAAAAAAAAAAAACCATCCCCTTAGTGCGTTTGCCTGTGATCATGTTATCTCCCTGTGCATTTGTGTGTGTGTGTGTGTGTGTGTGTGTGTGTAAATGTTTGTCCTCATCGCAGGAACTTCCATGTGTGGGTGGAGTGCTGGATGAGGAGGGGGGACCTCGGTGACGGCTGGCAGGTGGTGGACCCGATCCCCCAGGAGAAGAGTGCAGGTGGGTCGCTGCCCCTTTGGGGGGGGGGGGGTTCAGAGGTTGTCATTTGGATAGTTGTTTACCTCGTCAGACGTACACGATCAGAACTGAACATGACATGAATAAATTGCGTCACTCGAGGAGAAAGCACTCCTGTCACATTCACTTCGTTCTTGAGCAAATGTCACAGAGCGTGGAAAACAATGTGAATGGTTTGTGAATGGTAACTAATTAGTATGTAACAAGAAACACAACACACCTTCTCCGCCGCAGGGATATACTGGTGTGGCCCTTGCCCGGTGGGCGCCGTCCAGCAGCACTGCTTCGGCGCCCCCTATGACACGTCGTTCGTCTATGCCTCTGTTGACGCCGACGTTGTAAAGGTGATCAGGGAGATGGACACGGAAAGCGTGGGACAGCTGATTTGCACCAAGAGCATCGGCTCCGAAGCACCAGAGAATCTGACCGGGACTTACAAGAGAAAGAAAGGTAAGACCAGAAGCAGCATGGTGTGTATTTGTGTAATGAGTCAGCATGACGCTCGTAGAGACAGTAGAAGGAGGGTGTTTTCAGTCTTTGTTCTCCACATCTGTGATAACGTTCTTCTTCTCCCATATCAGCAAAGCAACCAGCAATCACTTCGTGGGCGCCAATGTATGGTGTCGAGAAGAGTTGAGCTCACGAGAGCTGCCTCGAAAACATGCATACACGATCAGGGGAAGGTCAGGATATAAAAAGCATAAAGCATATACTCAGAAATCAATAGTTAAAGTGTAATCGAAAGATAAAGTGTATGATCATTATATAACAAAATGTTTAATCAATATGTAACGAATGTCTAATGCATAGAGTGATTTAACAAATGTAAACCTGATAATAATAATAAGTGTATCTGAGTATAGTGCAGTCTGAGTGTAGAAAGTACGGAGAAAGAGGAAGTAAGCAGGGTGGTTGCTTCAAGGGATGGGGAAATAATGATGGTTGAGAAGAAAAGACACAAAGCACAAGATTTGAAGACGGAGGTTTCCTCTCCCCACTGCTCGATTCTTAACATCTGGACAACGGAGAAGACGCAGCAGCCCTAGAAAGACTTTGTACTGAGTTTTGAGGACTGTTGAACGGACTTCGCTGCGAGAGCAGGAGGACTGAGGGTCCGGCGGACCTTCGCTCCTAACAACTCCAAAAGAACCTTTTCATCGCACCATTGAACATCCAGCTCCAACCGAGCCATCTCGGCATCTAAAACTAATGAGTGTAATCGAAGAAGAAAATGAACGTAACGAATCAAGTGTAGTGACATTTTATGTGAGCTGTAGCTTTAACCCTTGCAAACTAACCAAATATAACCTGCAATAAATATCTAATCTGCATTTAAAGTAAATTTCTCAAGTGCATTCATTTGCTCAAGTAGTAAAAAGTTCCTCGTGGCAGTAAAAAGTTAAAGCCATTGTATGTCTAACAACTGAGTTCTGAAAGGTTATCCTAGAGACCGAATCCACTTAACAATCCCTTACGGTTTTAGAAAGAAGTAATCCTAGCCGTTAAAACCTAACCTGGCATTTACCAAGAGCACGGATCCATAAGAGGGAAGCTGCCATAACCGACGCGACTGGTAGGAGCGCCCGGGGTCAGGGTGGCCCCTCGACCGAGTGCACTCAGACCGGAGGAAGCAGGGTAGACGTCGGGAGTAACGGCAGTTAGAGGAGCCAGGCGAGTTCCCTCGCAAGAACACCAGCTCGACAATCTTTTAATAGAGAGCTGAGTCAGTAAGTAGCCCCGTATCGGGCCAGAAGTATCCCAGGATCTAACAATGGTGAGTAGTTGTGATAAAGCATCTTCGCCCTCCTCCTTTTTTTTCATGACAAAATCCCTCTCACTCATACAACACCAGAGCTTTTGTCCTGTTCAATGAAAATATACGGTGAGCTTTCACTCTACTCACACTGTTACAAAGGCCACAGGGCGCATGTGCTGCAGGTGTTTGCCACCGACATAAGCCGTGTTTTCCATTCACATATTTTCACCGCCCGTGTATTACATGAGAAAAGTTGTGTGGAAATGGCAAAATTCAACAAAACATCCTCAAGTGTGCAAAATAAGTTGTTACGCTCCATTGAGGTGTTTTTTTTTGCCTCTGCGGAAAAACAGTCAATGTGCTAAAATGAGCTATGGAGATTATGGAGCCCATGCCGAGCTGCTAAAAATGTATTTGCTATTAAGCCACAACATGCTTATGTTTAGTTTATGCTTCCCTTTTCCGCAGGCTCTACAGGAACAACACCCATCTGTTCATCTCCAGGAGGAATGCCACCCGGTTTGGAGGTGTCCCTAAGCATAGATGGGGTGCCATCAGTGGGTGAGAGCATCTCCATGTGTGTGACGGTCACCAACCAGTCGAGCAGCCCGAGGCTCCTGAAGGAGCACCTCAACGCTCAGTTAAAGGAGTTCAACCGCAACCCAGAGCAGAGCTTCTGGAAATCACACAAAGAAGTGCGCATACAGCCGGGCGAAGGTGAGGCGACGCGTACGGCCTCTGGCACCGTATTTGCTGTGATTCAATTTCCAATGCACGTTGACTTCACAACCATATTGCTGTTTGATCGACAAAACCTCGACCACATTGTCTAAATGAACACAGGGGGATTCTTTGCAGCTATCATTCCTCTCATGTTCATTCCCCCCCCCCTCCACATCCGGTACGTTCTCTGCAGTTCTGACGCTCCACCACAGCATCCCTCCCTCCGAGTACGAGTCGGTCCTGGCTGGCGACGACATTGTGAACGTGGCGGTGGTGATCAACGACGTGAGGACGGAAGAAAGATTCCTGGCCACGCAGGAGTTCAGCATGAGCTCGCCACAGATAACCATAGAGGTACGGCAGCAGCCAGCCTCCCTACCCTCCAGCCCCCAAATAAATGATGCACCGTCGTCTTTTCTGTCTTCTTTATCGGTATCTTCCGTCTCCTGTCAGTTGTGCTCGATAAGATAAAGTTATTTAAAACGACAGGCAGAAATTCATGTCGGAGAAGTATTCGGGCATCAATCACCTCTTTGCTTTGTGGTTTGCTTTTCACACTCACTAAATCGTATCACGATGTTTATATTACATCATATAAGATGCACAGAATTTGCGAAATATGTCAGTATTTAATAAATTTGTGACTACATCCGTTTTCAAAATATATAAATGGAAATATACATGGACATAAGATGAATTGCATTATATTCATAAGCAGTATGGAACATAATAGCAGTTTTTTCACCTAAATTTATGACATCATAATCACAGCATATTCAATTCAGTTTTTTATCTCGTGAATTAAATTATTTTGTACTTAAAATGGTGCTAATAAGCGGCCTCAGATATTCTCCTTTTGAGCACAATATTTAAATTCTACTTTAGTTGCATGATGAGCGAAAACGGTCATGTGTTGCCGAGCTAATAACACGTCTGGATCAAACTCAGCTGACTTGTGGTCAGTGTTATTGTTTTGTACTTATTGTTTTGTACTTCTATCACGAGTAATTGGCAATCAGCATCTCATGAGAGTTTCCTAGGTTGTGCGGCTTAAAATTGAAGTCAATTTACCTGAACACTCACAGATGTTATCAACACAACGTATCATAGAAATGTGTTAGGATCAGTTGTTCATGTTTGCGTTCTAAATATGGAGACCAGTGGTGTTCAAAACACCACTGGTCTCCATTAAAGTCGAGTCATTTCCTGGTTAGCAGATCTTTTAACTGTCATCAGTGTGCTGGGCACCCCGTCCTACTGCATTGGTGTGGTACTGGTGTAAGGATAAAAGGCATGGAGGATAAATATACTCCTATTCTTAATTTGGATCCCCATTAAGCTTCCACTACGTATTTCCCAAGTGTTCCTTTGGTCCAAACTAAATGTTTAAATAACAAAAACATCACTTGAAATCTTTCTAATCCTGTTTTTGTTTGAGGGACTTTTTGAAAGAAATCTGCTTTTGATCTGTCTGATGTTGATGTGGAGCAAATTCCAGGCCGAAGAAGTTCTGTAGATGACAGCTCTCATCATACCATTTGGAAATAATCACAAAATGACAAATGCCATTTTGCATGAAAATCAGACGACCACATTTTAATCTAGCCTGTATATGAAACCATGGTAATCCATTCATATTGTGCACACATCTGCATGGAATGTAAACCATGAAAAACATCTCTTGCTTTTGATGAAGTCTGATTGGGGTTTTTTTAGCAGCACTTGACAAAACAACAGTGTTTTCTCTCCGCCGAATGCTTTCTCGTCCTGTGGAAACAAAAAGAAAAACAAGAACTTCACACGAGGACAACGAAATATAGTCTGCGCGGATTTAAAACCATCTTGCATACCTTACATACGTTTTAATTTGTATTCTAATGACCGGCACAATGGGGACCAAAGAGTAGGCGTTGAGCACCAGAGCTCTTTGTCATGTGACCAGTAGTTGTCTGTAACTGTGGCCTCTCCACAGATTGAAGGAGGGGACAGCATCCAGATGAATGAGGAGCACACAGCCCAGGTGTCCTTCATCAACACTTTTACCAAAACTCTGGATGGCGCCGTGCTGACTGTAGAGGGATCGGGGCTGTTACAGGGCAAACACAAAGCCAGGTAGGTCTGCTTCAAGTTGGACCCTCAAAAAGACAACAATACATCGTCTTTCTCAAGTGATACTGTTGCCGGCATGGCTCTGTGGGACGAAACAATACAGAAAACAAATTGTGGACTGGTCACATTCCAGTGATGTTGCACATATCTTGTCTGTGCCGCCGATGAAAAAGATTGCGGCATTCCCAGACTGTGAATGGCGCCTGGGAATGCTGTTAGGTATGTTTCCACTGCAACGTTGTTGCAACCAAGTGGTCGTGCAGCCCGTGGCATAGAGTCAGACACCGTCAGCCTCAGGGCTTGCATTTACTAATATGTTTATGCATTGATCCCCTTTTCTACAGTGTAGAGAGTCCAGTGGAATAGATTTGTGCAGAGTCTACACAGATGTCCTCAAATTAGGCTTCATGTTTAACTCTTCTGGACTATATTGAAGCACACCGGCTGGTTTGATTATGGTGAAGGTCTCGGTTTCTTCTGTCTTTAACCCTTAGGGACCCACATAGACCCATTTTGCTCTTCTTTAGGGGAACAGGGGATCTTTAGGGCTAGATATATGCCACATGAGATACCATTTGTAAAACAGATTTGGTGTCAAATTTACCACTTAAAATGTATTCAAAATATCACATTAAGACACCAAGACCTTGAGGAACACCGTACATAAAATCAATGCTGAGAATGCTGCAAGAAACCTATTTTTCCTCGTCTTTGTTTGTGGACGTAAAGTTTCATGCCGCTGTGATCGTCCTAGAGGTCACAACAGGTCATTTTATAGTGACTCGACTCACAGCATCACATAAACACAGTCTCTGCTTTCCAGCCATACAATACATACGATGTATGCAGTTCCTCATTAGGGACCCCAGTATGCAGAAATTCTCCATTGATAATTGGTTTTATCTCAGACACTGGAATCCTGACCGACTGGTTTCTGCAGCGTCTCTGACGGTCGCTCGAGGTATCGCTGCCCGACCCAATGACCAGCTTTGCTTCTGCTCCACAGGCTCCTCCAGTTGTAATGAATAGCGGAAGGTTCATTTTGAATTTCCCTCCAAACCCGCCGACAAATGTTTTTACGGGGCTGTATATATTTATCTGAGATGGTGACGCTTCACCGAATGGTGCCTCGAAAGCCATTGTAGAGACTCCACCGTGTGACTAGTGATGTGGTTTGAAGGAGAAGGTCCAGATAGGTTGTGTTGGTGTGCAGGAGAGCAGGTGGTGATAGTCTGCTGCAGTCGTGCTTGTGATTCAGGACTAATACGGGATGTGTTGTTCTCTGTTAGTTAGCTCGGCGTTTAGCCATAGTCTCAGGTGTTCAGAGAGGAGCGGAGTCTTAAATCAACGTTTTTTGATGCAAACGTGTGTGAGAGTGTAACCGTGTTCGTTGCGTAGGTTGATGATAGGTTTTCGGTTTAGAAAATTCTTGAAGACAGTGTGTTCTTTCTTTTGTTTTGTTATTATTTTTGGGGTCAAAGCGAGAGAAGTTCACCAGATGCCTGTAGACTACTGCTCCCAAAAACCGCCCGACTGTTATTGGCATGTGGGGTCCTCGAGCCCTGACGCACGGCTAAAGGACCTCGATGGATCCTCACACACCGTACAATCATTGCATGTTTTCTTAAAGAAAAAAGCGCATTCAGTGTGGTTTGTTCATCGTTACTTGTGAATAAAAGCACAGCTGTGCGGTTGCTTTTCCTCAGTCTGATCGGGGTAGAGCAGCGGTGAGGGGGTTGAGGTGGGAGTGATGGGCTCTTGAGAGGACGTGCTGTTATTGTTCAGCATATGCAGTTCAGAAAGGTAACGTTCATGCCTTAAATCAATGAGCTGGGATATCTCATCTCAGCCCCCGAAAGGGTCGATTCCTGCTTGTTTCTCTGCGATAGAAATGTCTGCGTCAAACTTTATTGCTTGTTCTAAGTTATGTAAGTTAACATGTTTGTTTGTTTTTGCATTCCTGAAGTATTGATATGCGTGTGGGTGCATGTAATCGTTTTGTTGAATTTCATATTTATTTTTAAAAAAAGAGAAGAAGAAAAAAAAGTGTTGGGGGCGTGTTCATAGAGAAAATGGTACCGAATTTTACATTTATTTTCTGTCAGGGAGCGACTTTACACCCACATGTTTATTTGGGGAATCCAAGCAAATCATGAAGTTTGTGTTTTGTTTGTAGATGAACTTCTCATCAGTAGCACCTTGTTATATTTTGCCATGTGTTTTCCTTCTTGGAGGATATATTCTGACCCGTTGTGCATGTGCAACCTTCACATTGGCTAATGATGCATACAAATGTTCAGGACTCCAGTTTGTCCTTTTGACCGAACTGACCACGCGTGTAACTTAATAATTCTTCATACCTTCTCTGTCCACGTCGGTTTTTGATGAGGGATATCTCCATGTTGCAGGCAACATTGCTGATCTGAGGTTGCACATGTGTTGTAGTGTAAACCTCGGGGGCCTCAAACTGTCGTGTGACTGTGGGGGAACACCTTCTAGCTCACAGTCGTCTTCTACTTCCTTTATCGTCTGTGGAAACCATCAAATCCAGTGCATAATACCCGCTTCTGAAAAAATGTTCAACCGCGGGGTGTTCCAGGCCTCTACAATGGTATTGGTCTCTTGTCACCCTCGGTATGTATCACATGTTTGGTCTTTCTCTGCGCTTTAGCGTCTATCGGCAGCTGAGCCGATCGACGCCGTCGTTGAGTGTCGGCCGTTCATGTCGTCGGCCTGTCGTGTTTCGTTTCTCTGCGGGACAAAAGCATCGCCTTGTCGAGGTAAAACTATAATTATTAATGAAAACTCAAATCAGGATTTTGTTTTTGTGTGTGGACGTGGTGAAAGACTGCAATGTTTTCAGGTGTTTTGTGTGTGTGTGTGTGTGTGTGTGTGTGTGTGTGTGTGTGTGTGTGTGTGTGTGTGTGTGTGTGTGTGTGTGTGTGTGTGTGTGTGTGTGTGTGTGTGTGTGTGTGTGTGTTTTGTTTGTGTCATTTTGTTTGGGGGGGGGGAAGAAGGTTAAGATTTGCACCAGGGTTGAAATCAAATCGCTTTCAGTTAAAAACAACTGGGAATCAAAGCATGTATAATTTTCAGAAATAACAGGTCAGGGCTCCTTATGGAATATATGCCATTTGATCAAAACTACACAAACAATATTGCGACTTGCGTATGATAACTTCTGAAAGGTTATTCTTCCCTTTTTGCGTTCCTGAAAGGTTATTCTTCCCTTTTTGCGTTCTACCAATGTCCGGCAAGGTTTCCTTTGTTTTACAAGCATCGTCTTTTCAAAATAAACTGAACTTCACAGGAAACCTCTTGGTCATGTTTAGGTAACAAAGTCACTTCGAAGTGACAAATAAATCAACGTTGAATTCTGGTTTCACACGGGACACGAACAGCGGCCTCCAGGGTGAAAGTCAGATTGTTTTTGGATCCGACCTCTGACCTCCTCCCTATGCAGACGTTGACACTCTTTATACTTCCGCTTCACGATTACGGGGGTTACATGCGTACATAACGGGACTTGTATTGCAATTGGCCGACGAATGAACGGAAGTGAGTGACTGCAACCCTGTTTCAGTCGCTGTTCAAAGTGCTTTTAAGGGAAACCGTAGTTAATCCAGCAATTAACTACGGAATCAGTTTTTTTGGGGAGTTCTTCGTTTGTTTCGTTTTTTTTTACAATGTTGACGCTACATAGCGGGTGAAAGAAACCAACACAGATTTGTACTTGTGACTTATTAATGGACAATGATATGCCCTTTTGTATCATATTTTCTTTGACAAAAATAAAAAATGAACTATTTTGATTTGGCCTATTTGCACCACATCTTGACTTTCTGTTGATCTAACCCCCAGCACAGTGTCCCATTTAATCATTCATATTCATTGGTCATAACTTCAGAACGTTGATTGTAATTAAATACCGTAAGTGCTGCGGACATTCCCACAGCGGTGTAACACACTCGAAAGCAATGTGAACACACAAGGTTATTTTTACGGCGCAATTTAATTGTCTCCTCTAAAGGAACCACCAGGCCTGTAGCAAGAAACATTGGCGAGTGATTCGTTGTGAGTCACTGAAGTCGGTGACATTGAACACGTTGTCTTTCCTGCGCCTCATTCCTGCAGTTAGTCTCATCAGTACTGTTGTATACTCAAACGAGTTATGTATTTGTGGACATTTACTCCATGTTATTTCATAGTTCTCATTATTGGAGAAGAAATAAGGGCTCAGACTGAGGTATTCACTGCCAGAAGTAACCAGAAAATACACATTTAGATGTCGATGTAACTCCTTTTCCATCATTATTCATCGCATACACGTAAATACTATCTCACCTAATGCAGCTAGAGGGAGCCCTTCACCCAAGACAGCGCAGAGAGAGACAGTCAGGAGGGCATGATACATAGTAGTACAATGTGACCTCACACAGAGGTTGTAATCAATACAAGGCCGCTTTTTTCTGTTTAGTGAGGTGGATGTTGTACCTCCAGTCACCTTTAAAAACCTTAAACATGTTGCATCTTGATTTAATCAATACGATGCCTGTTTTCAGCTGTCTGCAAGAAATTGAAAACATTTACATATTTCCCAAAATGTCCAGTTCTTCTAAATTCAATTTGAATAGTTTTAGTATTATTTCTTGGATTCGTTGGGATTGCTGCCGCTTAAGTGGGAAGTCATATTTACCTAAATCTTTTCATGATTCATGTGTGGCAGAAATTGGTTTAAAAAGCTGTTCTAACCAGCTAAAAGTGTAGTTTTCTGTTTCACTGGTGAGACCATCAGTATTGCATATATATATATATCAATTAATTAGACTCCACCTTTCACCTGCTGGTGCTCTCCAGTTTAAAAAAGTGCATTAATAATTGTTAAAAGGATTGTTGTAGGGGTTTGGACTGCAGCTTTGGACTACGTATGCAGAAGATACCGCAAGAATGTGGAGAATGTGGATTGCCACAAGTAAAGAGTGAGTGTTTATCAGAGTGTAGGTGGATCCTAGTTGTTACTTGCCACATATTTCCAGAGAAATGTGTGACGAGCATGTTTCCTGATAAACAGGTGTGGCCCAATTATACCCATGTGGATGTGCACAACAAAATAATAATGATAATAACTTTTAAATAGCACCTTTCTAAAACAAAGTGATTCACAATAAACATGAAAGCAATTAAGAAACTCAATCAAACAGCTCAAATAAAAGTAAGCCACCCAGTAAAAGTGAGTCTTCAGAAGAGGTTTAAAAGAGGATTCTGACTTCTTCTGCCTTTGATTACCAGGAAGGGAGTTCCACAGCTTAGGGGCCTGGACAGCAAAGGCCCGGTCACCTTTCGTGACCAGTCGTGAATTTGGAACCGTTAGCAAGGAGTGGGAAGTCACATTTACCTACATCTTTTCAGGATTCATTTGTGGCAACATTGGTTTAAAAAGCTGTTTTAACCAGCTAAAAATAGTTTTCTGTTCAACTAGTAATACCATCAGTATTGCATATTTTTTATATATATATATATATATATATATATATATATATATATATATATATATATTAGAGTCCACCTGTCCAGCTTTGGACTACCTGTGCAGAAGATACCACAAGAATGTGGAGACTGTGGATTGCCACAAGTAAAGAGTGAGTGTTTATCAGAGTGTAGGTGGATCCTAGTTGTTACTTGCCACATATTTCCAGAGAAAGGTGTGACGAGCATGTTTCCTGATAAACAGGTGTGGCCCAATTATACCCATGTGGATGTGCACAACAAAATAATTATAATAACTTAAAAAAAAGCTGTTTTAACCAGCTAAAAATGGTTTACTGTTCAGCTGGTAATACCATCAGTATTGCATATTATATATATATATATATATATATATATATATATATATATATATATATATATATATATATATATATATATATATATATATATATGAGTCCACCTGTCCAGCTTTGGACTACGTGTGCAGCAGATACCACAAGAATGTGGAGAATGTGGATCGCCCCAAGTAAAGAGTGAGAGTGTTTATCAGAGTGTAGGTGGATCCTCGGTGTGACGAGCATGTTCCCTGATAAACAGGTGTGGCCCAATTATGCCAACTGTGGCCCCACCGATTATTTGAAAAGGGCTCACTGTTAAAGATTTTTTTTTTTTAATTGTCATACAATGGTGGATGGCCACAAGAAGAATGAAAAAAAAAAAAAAAAAGGGTGTGTGATGCTTAACAGTGGGAAGGTGAAGCCTTGTCATACCTTCAGTTGCTGACAACTCCTGCTGACAGACCAAAGGGTAACTTTTTAAAGACATGTCCAAGCTGCCTGTAAACGCCTGCAAGCAAACTTTCAAACGGTTTCATCATTGTTCCTTAAATTCACGGACTACAGCAAATCCAAGTGGGTGTTGATACTCAAACTTGCAGCACGTCAGCTCGCCCCTGAAGTCCAGTGAAGAGGGTTACCCCGGTTGACACACCGCAATGTCAGAGACTCTGATAACAGGGCAGACATCGGAGGATCTGTTGGCTGACTTTGAGACTCTGCTGAACTCTGGGAGCATCGACCTGAGCGAGAACCACCAGATAGTGATCATCACCAGCCCCAGCAATGAGGGACTCCACCCGGCCGTCGTCCCCACCAGCACGGGGGAGATCTTGCTCTTCGCCACGCCGCAGGGCCCTGTCGACGTGGGGACCCAGGACAAGAGGCGACCAGCTCTGGGAAGACCCCCGGTAAGGGGGGGAGGAGTTGTCCTTAAATATATTATGTTGAATTGTTTCTGCGAACGTGCTTCTACACACATGACAAAGCTGTATAAGTCCATCCACCCGTTGCTCCAAGACACTGCTTTTCATTCAGCGGTGGCTTTCATTTTTTCAGTAGTTTTCACTTCCCTCTTCTTAATACATAGTAATTACATCATTGTTACACCCATTTGTATCTCTTCAGGTAAAGAGGAAGTTGGACCTGGACAGTGACCATCAGTACGTCAGCACAACTCGACCATCCATAGGCCAAGCACCACCCTCCACACCTGCTCCTCCCAGAGGTATACATTCACACACACTCACACACTTTCAGCTTGATCCACTGACTTTTCAGAAGCAATACTCTTATTCAAATCCTATAATAGAGTTCATTCCTTGGAAGTTTTGTGTGAAGTTTAGTGTGAAAAGCTTTTAAAAAGTAGCACACTAACATTTCTCCAAGTTGTGGTTGAAAGCAGAATTGTTTTGAACCCACGTGTGCTCCCTTTCTTTCCAGTTCCTCGAACCACGACGGAGAAGTCCCGCTACGACACCTCCTTGAACCTGACCACCAAGCGCTTTCTGAACCTGTTGTCCCAGTCGGCTGACGGCGTGGTGGATCTGAACTGGGCCTCGCAGGTCTTGGACGTCCAGAAGAGACGCATCTACGACATCACCAATGTCCTGGAGGGAATTCAGCTCATCTCCAAGAAGTCCAAGAACAACATCCAATGGCTGTGAGTGTGAATAGAGAATACATTCCACGACATTAAATTGGTGTTTGAAACATAATACAAGCACATAAAAAAGTGGCTGGTATGTTGTGTTTGTGGTCCATAAACATCTTCTTTTTGTTCCCTCTTAATATTTACATGCTGTCTTCCCCTGTAGTGGTAATCGCGTTGATGCGGCGTTGGTTTCCCGCCATAAGGAGTTGCAGAGAGAGGTGTGTGACCTCACAGACGCTGAGGAGCAGCTGGACGAGCTCATTTCCAAATGCAACCTACAGCTCCGACTGCTCACAGAGGACCCGCCGAACAAGAAATATCCTTTAGACTTAAGTGACTATTTCAATTTAGCCAGCGAAGCGTTTTTTGTTTAAGACCGTTGCGGTCTTGGAATGCCCCCCCCGCTGCTGTGTTGTATTCCTTCACCGTTGTGTTCATCACGCTGGGCTACGTGCGCTGCCAGGACTTAAAGAAGTCCTTCGATTCCCCGGACCAGCTGGTCATGGTGATCAGAGCGCCACCAGAGACCCAGATGCAAGTTTCAGAACCCAGCAAGGTAACGGGCCTCGGAATGTTTTGAGGCATCTTTAAAGGGCCTCAGGATTTCTGCGAATGCGAAGAAACGAGGGACAGAATCTCGGATTTTGAAATCCAAAATGCGGATGCAATTTGAGGGAGTTAGTCATCCAAAAAACTGAGGAATTCGACACTAACGGCTAAATTTAATTCCATTTATTTTGCAATTTAGAGCACTTTATTCTACACTTTGTTTGATTTAAAACAGTGCAATGTTGCGTTACATCAAATTCATTGATTGTCATTAAATTTTAAGTTAGTGAAAACGTCTTCTCTTCGTCTCTCAGGGTTACCAGGTGTCGCTGAAGAGCACACGTGGTGCGATTGACGTCTTCCTCTGTCCAGAGGACAGCTCCGGCATCTGCAGCCCCGTGACAGGAAGCAGTCCCTCCAGTCCCGATGCCGACCCATCCCTGGCCCCGCCCCCCACACAACCCACGGACCAGTCGCAAGCCAGAACCTCTACAGCGGAACTAGACGAGGGTTCGTCGTCGCCAGCGTCCACGTCCTCCACCGTGACCGCAGCCTCCCAGCAGGACCCCTCATCACTGGTGTTAGGTGGCGACGCAGGTGAGTGGTCACGTTAAATAAATGTACATTTATTGAACGCCACTCGCGTCACTCTGCTGCTTACTACCCTGAAAAGGTGTTGAGAGTTGACCATCTCCCACAAGGTTGGCGGTTCGATCCCCGGCTCCTACTGTCTGCATGTCCCCTTGATCGAGATGCTTAACCTCAAGTTGTTCCCAGGGTGCAGCAAACTACTGCTCCTAAAATGCATGTATGTACCTATATGTACAGTACATGAAGACTCTTAATAAAGTTTGCATTCCATCGTCCATCCAACCCCAGTTGGGTACAGGTGCAGGCCAAAACAACATTTTAAACGAGAGCACACGGTGTTGGTCATGTCGTGGTTAAACATTTGGGATGAAGCATCGCGCTGTGGAGAGTGTGTTCCACTTAAGAAGTGGAAGCTAGTTAGCCTAGCATGCTAACCCCAGCACTGATTCCTACGCTACGTTATTTTGTGTTTATTTCAACTCCTGCTGAGTGGTGTGCAGCTCCTGCACGCTCGGCGTTTTCATGAGTTTAGTTGTTTTTCAAAACAAAGTTCAGCAACAGGTGAACACCTCCCCGCTTCTTATGTCGCCGAGCGATTCACGTCACAAACGGTACGTCTGACGTAACGAAGGGTGTGCTGAAGCCACGGCGCAGGAAAGCTTCAGGCGTGACTATTATTGTGAACAATGGTTGTGTTTTATTTGAGTTGACAATGAGGTGTGCGTGCACAAGACGGTACCTGGAAACTGCCTCACCTTCTCATTACGTTCTTCACGCGTTCATGCACGTTCTGTGTGTTAGTTGGCGGATTAGTTGTTGATCAAACAAACGGCACTGTTTTTTTTGACATTCCACTTTCCGCAACAGAATCGCTGCTGGGAGGCGACCCGTTCTCCGGCCTCGGAGACATGCCCGATTTCGACCTCTCGCCCCTCTCCTCCTCGGACTTCCTGAATGTGGATGGCATTCCTCTCCCACTGGACGGTTTCATCAACCTGTCCCCCCCCCACAGTCACGACTACCACTTTGGACTGGAGGACCACGAGGGCATCAGTGAACTGTTTGACTGTGACTTTGGCGACCTATCGCAGGTTTTGGGGGACGGTTAGATGCGGGAGGAGAGGAGGAGCACGTGGGCCTCTAGATTTAGGACTCTTCCCCAGTTCCCTGGGTTTTCCAGAAGAGGGCTGGACATCGACATTTTAACGGCAAACATCTGTCGAAAGTCCAAACTTAATGTTTTAATTGTGCGGTTGGGGGGGGGGGGGGATGATATTTGTGTCAATTGCCTGTCATCCTCAAAATACCACCCTAATTCCAAAATCTGTTCCCCAAATTGTACAGCACATTATCATCACTTATCTTTGGCCGTTTAAACTCTTGGCAAAGACTTTAGCTTTAGCATAGCTATTTAAATTATTTATATGAATGTTATTTTGATAACTTTGTACGTGCGTTGTTTTGTTTTTCTGTCGTTTGTTCTTGATAATCTTTAATCCAGGTGGACTGTGCAGGTGTTTGGACTCACAGGGCTGGTTTCCTTAACACAGATTAGCCTACATCCGATCCATGCGGCTGGTTTTTGTGACATCTCGGTCTGAAGGGGAAAGGTTCGCATCCCCGCTGCCGAAGCTGGTTCTGCGAAACCAGCATTTTGAGACGGGAAGTTTCAGTTCGGGTGTGCTGTTCCAAAAGCGTCTTGTGGCTGTGTTTTTTTTTTTTTTTTCCCCGCAATTATAAGACGCCATTGCCAGCACAAACGTTTCTCCATTGATAATTGGTTTTATCTCAGACACTGGAATCCTGACCGACTGGTTTCTGCAGCGTCTCTGACGGTCGCTCGAGGTATCGCTGCCCGACCCAATGACCAGCTTTGCTTCTGCTCCACAGGCTCCTCCAGTTGTAATGAATAGCGGAAGGTTCATTTTGAATTTCCCTCCAAACCCGCCGACAAATGTTTTTACGGGGCTGTATATATTTATCTGAGATGGTGACGCTTCACCGAATGGTGCCTCGAAAGCCATTGTAGAGACTCCACCGTGTGACTAGTGATGTGGTTTGAAGGAGAAGGTCCAGATAGGTTGTGTTGGTGTGCAGGAGAGCAGGTGGTGATAGGCTGCTGCAGTCGTGCTTGTGATTCAGGACTAATACGGGATGTGTTGTTCTCTGTTAGTTAGCTCGGCGTTTAGCCATAGTCTCAGGTGTTCAGAGAGGAGCGGAGTCTTAAATCAACGTTTTTTGATGCAAACGTGTGTGAGAGTGTAACCGTGTTCGTTGCGTAGGTTGATGATAGGTTTTCGGTTTAGAAAATTCTTGAAGACAGTGTGTTCTTTTTTTTGTTTTGTTATTATTTTGGGGTCAAAGCGAGAGAAGTTCACCAGATGCCTGTAGACTACTGCTCCCAAAAACCGCCCGACTGTTATTGGCATGTGGGGTCCTCGAGCCCTGACGCACGGCTAAAGGACCTCGATGGATCCTCACACACCGTACAATCATTGCATGTTTTCTTAAAGAAAAAAGCGCATTCAGTGTGGTTTGTTCATCGTTACTTGTGAATAAAAGCACAGCTGTGCGGTTGCTTTTCCTCAGTCTGATCGGGGTAGAGCAGCGGTGAGGGGGTTGAGGTGGGAGTGATGGGCTCTTGAGAGGACGTGCTGTTATTGTTCAGCATATGCAGTTCAGAAAGGTAACGTTCATGCCTTAAATCAATGAGCTGGGATATCTCATCTCAGCCCCCGAAAGGGTCGATTCCTGCTTGTTTCTCTGCGATAGAAATGTCTGTGTCAAACTTTATTGCTTGTTCTAAGTTATGTAAGTTAACATGTTTGTTTGTTTTTGCATTCCTGAAGTATTGATATGCGTGTGGGTGCATGTAATCGTTTTGTTGAATTTCATATTTATTTTTAAAAAAAGAGAAGAAGAAAAAAAAGTGTTGGGGGCGTGTTCATAGAGAAAATGGTACCGAATTTTACATTTATTTTCTGTCAGGGAGCGACTTTACACCCACATGTTTATTTGGGGAATCCAAGCAAATCATGAAGTTTGTGTTTTGTTTGTAGATGAACTTCTCATCAGTAGCACCTTGTTATATTTTGCCATGTGTTTTCCTTCTTGGAGGATATATTCTGACCCGTTGTGCATGTGCAACCTTCACATTGGCTAATGATGCATACAAATGTTCAGGACTCCAGTTTGTCCTTTTGACCGAACTGACCACGCGTGTAACTTAATAATTCTTCATACCTTCTCTGTCCACGTCGGTTTTTGATGAGGGATATCTCCATGTTGCAGGCAACATTGCTGATCTGAGGTTGCACATGTGTTGTAGTGTAAACCTCGGGGGCCTCAAACTGTCGTGTGACTGTGGGGGAACACCTTCTAGCTCACAGTCGTCTTCTACTTCCTTTATCGTCTGTGGAAACCATCAAATCCAGTGCATAATACCCGCTTCTGAAAAAATGTTCAACCGCGGGGTGTTCCAGGCCTCTACAATGGTATTGGTCTCTTGTCACCCTCGGTATGTATCACATGTTTGGTCTTTCTCTGCGCTTTAGCGTCTATCGGCAGCTGAGCCGATCGACGCCGTCGTTGAGTGTCGGCCGTTCATGTCGTCGGCCTGTCGTGTTTCGTTTCTCTGCGGGACAAAAGCATCGCCTTGTCGAGGTAAAACTATAATTATTAATGAAAACTCAAATCAGGATTTTGTTTTTGTGTGTGGACGTGGTGAAAGACTGCAATGTTTTCAGGTGTTTTGTGTGTGTGTGTGTGTGTGTGTGTGTGTGTGTGTGTGTGTGTGTGTGTGTGTGTGTGTGTGTGTGTGTGTGTGTGTGTGTGTGTGTGTGTGTGTGTGTGTGTGTGTGTGTGTGTTTTGTTTGTGTCATTTTGTTTGGGGGGGGGGGAAGAAGGTTAAGATTTGCACCAGGGTTGAAATCAAATCGCTTTCAGTTAAAAACAACTGGGAATCAAAGCATGTATAATTTTCAGAAATAACAGGTCAGGGCTCCTTATGGAATATATGCCATTTGATCAAAACTACACAAACAATATTGCGACTTGCGTATGATAACTTCTGAAAGGTTATTCTTCCCTTTTTGCGTTCCTGAAAGGTTATTCTTCCCTTTTTGCGTTCTACCAATGTCCGGCAAGGTTTCCTTTGTTTTACAAGCATCGTCTTTTCAAAATAAACTGAACTTCACAGGAAACCTCTTGGTCATGTTTAGGTAACAAAGTCACTTCGAAGTGACAAATAAATCAACGTTGAATTCTGGTTTCACACGGGACACGAACAGCGGCCTCCAGGGTGAAAGTCAGATTGTTTTTGGATCCGACCTCTGACCTCCTCCCTATGCAGACGTTGACACTCTTTATACTTCCGCTTCACGATTACGGGGGTTACATGCGTACATAACGGGACTTGTATTGCAATTGGCCGACGAATGAACGGAAGTGAGTGACTGCAACCCTGTTTCAGTCGCTGTTCAAAGTGCTTTTAAGGGAAACCGTAGTTAATCCAGCAATTAACTACGGAATCAGTTTTTTTGGGGAGTTCTTCGTTTGTTTCGTTTTTTTTTACAATGTTGACGCTACATAGCGGGTGAAAGAAACCAACACAGATTTGTACTTGTGACTTATTAATGGACAATGATATGCCCTTTTGTATCATATTTTCTTTGACAAAAATAAAAAATGAACTATTTTGATTTGGCCTATTTGCACCACATCTTGACTTTCTGTTGATCTAACCCCCAGCACAGTGTCCCATTTAATCATTCATATTCATTGGTCATAACTTCAGAACGTTGATTGTAATTAAATACCGTAAGTGCTGCGGACATTCCCACAGCGGTGTAACACACTCGAAAGCAATGTGAACACACAAGGTTATTTTTACGGCGCAATTTAATTGTCTCCTCTAAAGGAACCACCAGGCCTGTAGCAAGAAACATTGGCGAGTGATTCGTTGTGAGTCACTGAAGTCGGTGACATTGAACACGTTGTCTTTCCTGCGCCTCATTCCTGCAGTTAGTCTCATCAGTACTGTTGTATACTCAAACGAGTTATGTATTTGTGGACATTTACTCCATGTTATTTCATAGTTCTCATTATTGGAGAAGAAATAAGGGCTCAGACTGAGGTATTCACTGCCAGAAGTAACCAGAAAATACACATTTAGATGTCGATGTAACTCCTTTTCCATCATTATTCATCGCATACACGTAAATACTATCTCACCTAATGCAGCTAGAGGGAGCCCTTCACCCAAGACAGCGCAGAGAGAGACAGTCAGGAGGGCATGATACATAGTAGTACAATGTGACCTCACACAGAGGTTGTAATCAATACAAGGCCGCTTTTTTCTGTTTAGTGAGGTGGATGTTGTACCTCCAGTCACCTTTAAAAACCTTAAACATGTTGCATCTTGATTTAATCAATACGATGCCTGTTTTCAGCTGTCTGCAAGAAATTGAAAACATTTACATATTTCCCAAAATGTCCAGTTCTTCTAAATTCAATTTGAATAGTTTTAGTATTATTTCTTGGATTCGTTGGGATTGCTGCCGCTTAAGTGGGAAGTCATATTTACCTAAATCTTTTCATGATTCATGTGTGGCAGAAATTGGTTTAAAAAGCTGTTCTAACCAGCTAAAAGTGTAGTTTTCTGTTTCACTGGTGAGACCATCAGTATTGCATATATATATATATCAATTAATTAGACTCCACCTTTCACCTGCTGGTGCTCTCCAGTTTAAAAAAGTGCATTAATAATTGTTAAAAGGATTGTTGTAGGGGTTTGGACTGCAGCTTTGGACTACGTGTGCAGAAGATACCGCAAGAATGTGGAGAATGTGGATCGCCACAAGTAAAGAGTGAGTGTTTATCAGAGTGTAGGTGGATCCTAGTTGTTACTTGCCACATATTTCCAGAGAAATGTGTGACGAGCATGTTTCCTGATAAACAGGTGTGGCCCAATTATACCCATGTGGATGTGCACAACAAAATAATAATGATAATAACTTTTAAATAGCACCTTTCTAAAACAAAGTGATTCACAATAAACATGAAAGCAATTAAGAAACTCAATCAAACAGCTCAAATAAAAGTAAGCCACCCAGTAAAAGTGAGTCTTCAGAAGAGGTTTAAAAGAGGATTCTGACTTCTTCTGCCTTTGATTACCAGGAAGGGAGTTCCACAGCTTAGGGGCCTGGACAGCAAAGGCCCGGTCACCTTTCGTGACCAGTCGTGAATTTGGAACCGTTAGCAAGGAGTGGGAAGTCACATTTACCTACATCTTTTCAGGATTCATTTGTGGCAACATTGGTTTAAAAAGCTGTTTTAACCAGCTAAAAATAGTTTTCTGTTCAACTAGTAATACCATCAGTATTGCATATTTTATATATATATATATATATATATATATATATATATATATATATATTAGAGTCCACCTGTCCAGCTTTGGACTACCTGTGCAGAAGATACCACAAGAATGTGGAGACTGTGGATTGCCACAAGTAAAGAGTGAGTGTTTATCAGAGTGTAGGTGGATCCTAGTTGTTACTTGCCACATATTTCCAGAGAAAGGTGTGACGAGCATGTTTCCTGATAAACAGGTGTGGCCCAATTATACCCATGTGGATGTGCACAACAAAATAATTATAATAACTTAAAAAAAAGCTGTTTTAACCAGCTAAAAATGGTTTACTGTTCAGCTGGTAATACCATCAGTATTGCATATTATATATATATATATATATATATATATATATATATATATATATATATATATATATATATATATATATATATATGAGTCCACCTGTCCAGCTTTGGACTACGTGTGCAGCAGATACCACAAGAATGTGGAGAATGTGGATCGCCCCAAGTAAAGAGTGAGAGTGTTTATCAGAGTGTAGGTGGATCCTCGGTGTGACGAGCATGTTCCCTGATAAACAGGTGTGGCCCAATTATGCCAACTGTGGCCCCACCGATTATTTGAAAAGGGCTCACTGTTAAAGATTTTTTTTTTTTAATTGTCATACAATGGTGGATGGCCACAAGAAGAATGAAAAAAAAAAAAAAAAAGGGTGTGTGATGCTTAACAGTGGGAAGGTGAAGCCTTGTCATACCTTCAGTTGCTGACAACTCCTGCTGACAGACCAAAGGGTAACTTTTTAAAGACATGTCCAAGCTGCCTGTAAACGCCTGCAAGCAAACTTTCAAACGGTTTCATCATTGTTCCTTAAATTCACGGACTACAGCAAATCCAAGTGGGTGTTGATACTCAAACTTGCAGCACCTCAGCTCGCCCCTGAAGTCCAGTGAAGAGGGTTACCCCGGTTGACACACCGCAATGTCAGAGACTCTGATAACAGGGCAGACATCGGAGGATCTGTTGGCTGACTTTGAGACTCTGCTGAACTCTGGGAGCATCGACCTGAGCGAGAACCACCAGATAGTGATCATCACCAGCCCCAGCAATGAGGGACTCCACCCGGCCGTCGTCCCCACCAGCACGGGGGAGATCTTGCTCTTCGCCACGCCGCAGGGCCCTGTCGACGTGGGGACCCAGGACAAGAGGCGACCAGCTCTGGGAAGACCCCCGGTAAGGGGGGGAGGAGTTGTCCTTAAATATATTATGTTGAATTGTTTCTGCGAACGTGCTTCTACACACATGACAAAGCTGTATAAGTCCATCCACCCGTTGCTCCAAGACACTGCTTTTCATTCAGCGGTGGCTTTCATTTTTTCAGAAGTTTTCACTTCCCTCTTCTTAATACATAGTAATTACATCATTGTTACACCCATTTGTATCTCTTCAGGTAAAGAGGAAGTTGGACCTGGACAGTGACCATCAGTACGTCAGCACAACTCGACCATCCATAGGCCAAGCACCACCCTCCACACCTGCTCCTCCCAGAGGTACACATTCACACACACTCACACACTTTCAGCTTGATCCACTGACTTTTCAGAAGCAATACTTTTATTCAAATCCTATAATAGAGTTCATTCCTTGGAAGTTTTGTGTGAAGTTTAGTGTGAAAAGCTTTAAAAAAGTAGCACACTAACATTTCTCCAAGTTGTGGTTGAAAGCAGAATTGTTTTGAACCCACGTGTGCTCCCTTTCTTTCCAGTTCCTCGAACCACGACGGAGAAGTCCCGCTACGACACCTCCTTGAACCTGACCACCAAGCGCTTTCTGAACCTGTTGTCCCAGTCGGCTGACGGCGTGGTGGATCTGAACTGGGCCTCGCAGGTCTTGGACGTCCAGAAGAGACGCATCTACGACATCACCAATGTCCTGGAGGGAATTCAGCTCATCTCCAAGAAGTCCAAGAACAACATCCAATGGCTGTGAGTGTGAATAGAGAATACATTCCACGACATTAAATTGGTGTTTGAAACATAATACAAGCACATAAAAAAGTGGCTGGTATGTTGTGTTTGTGGTCCATAAACATCTTCTTTTTGTTCCCTCTTAATATTTACATGCTGTCTTCCCCTGTAGTGGTAATCGCGTTGATGCGGCGTTGGTTTCCCGCCATAAGGAGTTGCAGAGAGAGGTGTGTGACCTCACAGACGCTGAGGAGCAGCTGGACGAGCTCATTTCCAAATGCAACCTACAGCTCCGACTGCTCACAGAGGACCCGCCGAACAAGAAATATCCTTTCGACTTAAGTGACTATTTCAATTTAGCCAGCGAAGCGTTTTTTGTTTAAGACCGTTGCGGTCTTGGAATGCCCCCCCCCCCCCTGCTGCTGTGTTGTATTCCTTCACCGTTGTGTTCATCACGCTGGGCTACGTGCGCTGCCAGGACTTAAAGAAGTCCTTCGATTCCCCGGACCAGCTGGTCATGGTGATCAGAGCGCCACCAGAGACCCAGATGCAAGTTTCAGAACCCAGCAAGGTAACGGGCCTCGGAATGTTTTGAGGCATCTTTAAAGGGCCTCAGGATTTCTGCGAATGCGAAGAAACGAGGGACAGAATCTCGGATTTTGAAATCCAAAATGCGGATGCAATTTGAGGGAGTTAGTCATCCAAAAAACTGAGGAATTCGACACTAACGGCTAAATTTAATTCCATTTATTTTGCAATTTAGAGCACTTTATTCTACACTTTGTTTGATTTAAAACAGTGCAATGTTGCGTTACATCAAATTCATTGATTGTCATTAAATTTTAAGTTAGTGAAAACGTCTTCTCTTCGTCTCTCAGGGTTACCAGGTGTCGCTGAAGAGCACACGTGGTGCGATTGACGTCTTCCTCTGTCCAGAGGACAGCTCCGGCATCTGCAGCCCCGTGACAGGAAGCAGTCCCTCCAGTCCCGATGCCGACCCATCCCTGGCCCCGCCCCCCACACAACCCACGGACCAGTCGCAAGCCAGAACCTCTACAGCGGAACTAGACGAGGGTTCGTCGTCGCCAGCGTCCACGTCCTCCACCGTGACCGCAGCCTCCCAGCAGGACCCCTCATCACTGGTGTTAGGTGGCGACGCAGGTGAGTGGTCACGTTAAATAAATGTACATTTATTGAACGCCACTCGCGTCACTCTGCTGCTTACTACCCTGAAAAGGTGTTGAGAGTTGACCATCTCCCACAAGGTTGGCGGTTCGATCCCCGGCTCCTACTGTCTGCATGTCCCCTTGATCGAGATGCTTAACCTCAAGTTGTTCCCAGGGTGCAGCAAACTACTGCTCCTAAAATGCATGTATGTACCTATATGTACAGTACATGAAGACTCTTAATAAAGTTTGCATTCCATCGTCCATCCAACCCCAGTTGGGTACAGGTGCAGGCCAAAACAACATTTTAAACGAGAGCACACGGTGTTGGTCATGTCGTGGTTAAACATTTGGGATGAAGCATCGCGCTGTGGAGAGTGTGTTCCACTTAAGAAGTGGAAGCTAGTTAGCCTAGCATGCTAACCCCAGCACTGATTCCTACGCTACGTTATTTTGTGTTTATTTCAACTCCTGCTGAGTGGTGTGCAGCTCCTGCACGCTCGGCGTTTTCATGAGTTTAGTTGTTTTTCAAAACAAAGTTCAGCAACAGGTGAACACCTCCCCGCTTCTTATGTCGCCGAGCGATTCACGTCACAAACGGTACGTCTGACGTAACGAAGGGTGTGCTGAAGCCACGGCGCAGGAAAGCTTCAGGCGTGACTATTATTGTGAACAATGGTTGTGTTTTATTTGAGTTGACAATGAGGTGTGCGTGCACAAGACGGTACCTGGAAACTGCCTCACCTTCTCATTACGTTCTTCACGCGTTCATGCACGTTCTGTGTGTTAGTTGGCGGATTAGTTGTTGATCAAACAAACGGCACTGTTTTTTTTGACATTCCACTTTCCGCAACAGAATCGCTGCTGGGAGGCGACCCGTTCTCCGGCCTCGGAGACATGCCAGATTTCGACCTCTCGCCCCTCTCCTCCTCGGACTTCCTGAATGTGGATGGCATTCCTCTCCCACTGGACGGTTTCATCAACCTGTCCCCCCCCCACAGTCACGACTACCACTTTGGACTGGAGGACCACGAGGGCATCAGTGAACTGTTTGACTGTGACTTTGGCGACCTATCGCAGGTTTTGGGGGACGGTTAGATGCGGGAGGAGAGGAGGAGCACGTGGGCCTCTAGATTTAGGACTCTTCCCCAGTTCCCTGGGTTTTCCAGAAGAGGGCTGGACATCGACATTTTAACGGCAAACATCTGTCGAAAGTCCAAACTTAATGTTTTAATTGTGCGGTTGGGGGGGGGGGGGGGAATGATATTTGTGTCAATTGCCTGTCATCCTCAAAATACCACCCTAATTCCAAAATCTGTTCCCCAAATTGTACAGCACATTATCATCACTTATCTTTGGCCGTTTAAACTCTTGGCAAAGACTTTAGCTTTAGCATAGCTATTTAAATTATTTATATGAATGTTATTTTGATAACTTTGTACGTGCGTTGTTTTGTTTTTCTGTCGTTTGTTCTTGATAATCTTTAATCCAGGTGGACTGTGCAGGTGTTTGGACTCACAGGGCTGGTTTCCTTAACACAGATTAGCCTACATCCGATCCATGCGGCTGGTTTTTGTGACATCTCGGTCTGAAGGGGAAAGGTTCGCATCCCCGCTGCCGAAGCTGGTTCTGCGAAACCAGCATTTTGAGACGGGAAGTTTCAGTTCGGGGGTGCTGTTCCAAAAGCGTCTTGTGGCTGTGTTTTTTTTTTTTTTTTTCCCCGCAATTATAAGACGCCATTGCCAGCACAAACGTTTCTCCATTGATAATTGGTTTTATCTCAGACACTGGAATCCTGACCGACTGGTTTCTGCAGCGTCTCTGACGGTCGCTCGAGGTATCGCTGCCCGACCCAATGACCAGCTTTGCTTCTGCTCCACAGGCTCCTCCAGTTGTAATGAATAGCGGAAGGTTCATTTTGAATTTCCCTCCAAACCCGCCGACAAATGTTTTTACGGGGCTGTATATATTTATCTGAGATGGTGACGCTTCACCGAATGGTGCCTCGAAAGCCATTGTAGAGACTCCACCGTGTGACTAGTGATGTGGTTTGAAGGAGAAGGTCCAGATAGGTTGTGTTGGTGTGCAGGAGAGCAGGTGGTGATAGGCTGCTGCAGTCGTGCTTGTGATTCAGGACTAATACGGGATGTGTTGTTCTCTGTTAGTTAGCTCGGCGTTTAGCCATAGTCTCAGGTGTTCAGAGAGGAGCGGAGTCTTAAATCAACGTTTTTTGATGCAAACGTGTGTGAGAGTGTAACCGTGTTCGTTGCGTAGGTTGATGATAGGTTTTCGGTTTAGAAAATTCTTGAAGACAGTGTGTTCTTTTTTTTGTTTTGTTATTATTTTTGGGGTCAAAGCGAGAGAAGTTCACCAGATGCCTGTAGACTACTGCTCCCAAAAACCGCCCGACTGTTATTGGCATGTGGGGTCCTCGAGCCCTGACGCACGGCTAAAGGACCTCGATGGATCCTCACACACCGTACAATCATTGCATGTTTTCTTAAAGAAAAAAGCGCATTCAGTGTGTTTGTTCATCGTTACTTGTGAATAAAAGCACAGCTGTGCGGTTGCTTTTCCTCAGTCTGATCGGGGTAGAGCAGCGGTGAGGGGGTTGAGGTGGGAGTGATGGGCTCTTGAGAGGACGTGCTGTTATTGTTCAGCATATGCAGTTCAGAAAGGTAACGTTCATGCCTTAAATCAATGAGCTGGGATATCTCATCTCAGCCCCCGAAAGGGTCGATTCCTGCTTGTTTCTCTGCGATAGAAATGTCTGCGTCAAACTTTATTGCTTGTTCTAAGTTATGTAAGTTAACATGTTTGTTTGTTTTTGCATTCCTGAAGTATTGATATGCGTGTGGGTGCATGTAATCGTTTTGTTGAATTTCATATTTATTTTTAAAAAAAGAGAAGAAGAAAAAAAAGTGTTGGGGGCGTGTTCATAGAGAAAATGGTACCGAATTTTACATTTATTTTCTGTCAGGGAGCGACTTTACACCCACATGTTTATTTGGGGAATCCAAGCAAATCATGAAGTTTGTGTTTTGTTTGTAGATGAACTTCTCATCAGTAGCACCTTGTTATATTTTGCCATGTGTTTTCCTTCTTGGAGGATATATTCTGACCCGTTGTGCATGTGCAACCTTCACATTGGCTAATGATGCATACAAATGTTCAGGACTCCAGTTTGTCCTTTTGACCGAACTGACCACGCGTGTAACTTAATAATTCTTCATACCTTCTCTGTCCACGTCGGTTTTTGATGAGGGATATCTCCATGTTGCAGGCAACATTGCTGATCTGAGGTTGCACATGTGTTGTAGTGTAAACCTCGGGGGCCTCAAACTGTCGTGTGACTGTGGGGGAACACCTTCTAGCTCACAGTCGTCTTCTACTTCCTTTATCGTCTGTGGAAACCATCAAATCCAGTGCATAATACCCGCTTCTGAAAAAATGTTCAACCGCGGGGTGTTCCAGGCCTCTACAATGGTATTGGTCTCTTGTCACCCTCGGTATGTATCACATGTTTGGTCTTTCTCTGCGCTTTAGCGTCTATCGGCAGCTGAGCCGATCGACGCCGTCGTTGAGTGTCGGCCGTTCATGTCGTCGGCCTGTCGTGTTTCGTTTCTCTGCGGGACAAAAGCATCGCCTTGTCGAGGTAAAACTATAATTATTAATGAAAACTCAAATCAGGATTTTGTTTTTGTGTGTGGACGTGGTGAAAGACTGCAATGTTTTCAGGTGTTTTGTGTGTGTGTGTTTTGTTTGTGTCATTTTGTTTGGGGGGGGGGGGGGGGGGGGGAAGAAGGTTAAGATTTGCACCAGGGTTGAAATCAAATCGCTTTCAGTTAAAAACAACTGGGAATCAAAGCATGTATAATTTTCAGAAATAACAGGTCAGGGCTCCTTATGGAATATATGCCATTTGATCAAAACTACACAAACAATATTGCGACTTGCGTATGATAACTTCTGAAAGGTTATTCTTCCCTTTTTGCGTTCCTGAAAGGTTATTCTTCCCTTTTTGCGTTCTACCAATGTCCGGCAAGGTTTCCTTTGTTTTACAAGCATCGTCTTTTCAAAATAAACTGAACTTCACAGGAAACCTCTTGGTCATGTTTAGGTAACAAAGTCACTTCGAAGTGACAAATAAATCAACGTTGAATTCTGGTTTCACACGGGACACGAACAGCGGCCTCCAGGGTGAAAGTCAGATTGTTTTTGGATCCGACCTCTGACCTCCTCCCTATGCAGACGTTGACACTCTTTATACTTCCGCTTCACGATTACGGGGGTTACATGCGTACATAACGGGACTTGTATTGCAATTGGCCGACGAATGAACGGAAGTGAGTGACTGCAACCCTGTTTCAGTCGCTGTTCAAAGTGCTTTTAAGGGAAACCGTAGTTAATCCAGCAATTAACTACGGAATCAGTTTTTTTGGGGAGTTCTTCGTTTGTTTCGTTTTTTTTACAATGTTGACGCTACATAGCGGGTGAAAGAAACCAACACAGATTTGTACTTGTGGCTTATTAATGGACAATGATATGCCCTTTTGTATCATATTTTCTTTGACAAAAATAAAAAATGAACTATTTTGATTTGGCCTATTTGCACCATATCTTGACTTTCTGTTGATCTAACCCCCAGCACAGTGTCCCATTTAATCATTCATATTCATTGGTCATAACTTCAGAACGTTGATTGTAATTAAATACCGTAAGTGCTGCGGACATTCCCACAGCGGTGTAACACACTCGAAAGCAATGTGAACACACAAGGTTATTTTTACGGCTCAATTTAATTGTCTCCTCTAAAGGAACCACCAGGCCTGTAGCAAGAAACATTGGCGAGTGATTCGTTGTGAGTCACTGAAGTCGGTGACATTGAACACGTTGTCTTTCCTGCGCCTCATTCCTGCAGTTAGTCTCATCAGTACTGTTGTATACTCAAACGAGTTATGTATTTGTGGACATTTACTCCATGTTATTTCATAGTTCTCATTATTGGAGAAGAAATAAGGGCTCAGACTGAGGTATTCACTGCCAGAAGTAACCAGAAAATACACATTTAGATGTCGATGTAACTCCTTTTCCATCATTATTCATCGCATACACGTAAATACTATCTCACCTAATGCAGCTAGAGGGAGCCCTTCACCCAAGACAGCGCAGAGAGAGACAGTCAGGAGGGCATGATACATAGTAGTACAATGTGACCTCACACAGAGGTTGTAATCAATACAAGGCCGCTTTTTTTCTGTTTAGTGAGGTGGATGTTGTACCTCCAGTCACCTTTAAAAACCTTAAACATGTTGCATCTTGATTTAATCAATACGATGCCTGTTTTCAGCTGTCTGCAAGAAATTGAAAACATTTACATATTTCCCAAAATGTCCAGTTCTTCTAAATTCAATTTGAATAGTTTTAGTATTATTTCTTGGATTCGTTGGGATTGCTGCCGCTTAAGTGGGAAGTCATATTTACCTAAATCTTTTCATGATTCATGTGTGGCAGAAATTGGTTTAAAAAGCTGTTCTAACCAGCTAAAAGTATAGTTTTCTGTTTCACTGGTGAGACCATCAGTATTGCATATATATATATATATATATCAATTAATTAGACTCCACCTTTCACCTGCTGGTGCTCTCCAGTTTAAAAAAGTGCATTAATAATTGTTAAAAGGATTGTTGTAGGGGTTTGGACTGCAGCTTTGGACTACGTGTGCAGAAGATACCGCAAGAATGTGGAGAATGTGGATCGCCACAAGTAAAGAGTGAGTGTTTATCAGAGTGTAGGTGGATCCTAGTTGTTACTTGCCACATATTTCCAGAGAAATGTGTGACTAGCATGTTTCCTGATAAACAGGTGTGGCCCAATTATACCCATGTGGATGTCCACAACAAAATAATAATGATAATAACTTTTAAATAGCACCTTTCTAAAACAAAGTGATTCACAATAAACATGAAAGCAATTAAGAAACTCAATCAAACAGCTCAAATAAAAGTAAGCCACCCAGTAAAAGTGAGTCTTCAGAAGAGGTTTAAAAGAGGATTCTGACTTTTTCTGCCTTTGATTACCAGGAAGGGAGTTCCACAGCTTAGGGGCCCGGACAGCAAAGGCCCGGTCACCTTTCGTGACCAGTCGTGAATTTGGAACCGTTAGCAAGGAGTGGGAAGTCACATTTACCTACATCTTTTCAGGATTCATTTGTGGCAACATTGGTTTAAAAAGCTGTTTTAACCACCTAAAAATGGTTTTCTGTTCAACTAGTAATACCATCAGTATTGCATATTATATATATATATATATATATATATATATATATATATATATATATATATATATATATATATATATATATATATATATATATATTAGAGTCCACCTGTCCAGCTTTGGACTACGTGTGCAGAAGATACCACAAGAATGTGGAGAATGTGGATCGCCACAAGTAAAGAGTGAGTGTTTATCAGAGTGTAGGTGGATCCTAGTTGTTACTTGCCACATATTTCCAGAGAAAGGTGTGACGAGCATGTTCCCTGATAAACAGGTGTGGCCCAATTATACCCATGTGGATGTGCACAACAAAATAATAATGATAATAACTTTTAAATAGCACCTTTCTAAAACAAAGTGATTCACAATAAACATGAAAGCAATTAAGAAACTCAATCAAACAGCTCAAATAAAAGTAAGCCACCCAGTAAAAGTGAGTCTTCAGAAGAGGTTTAAAAGAGGATTCTGACTTTTTCTGCCTTTGATTACCAGGAAGGGAGTTCCACAGCTTAGGGGCCCGGACAGCAAAGGCCCGGTCACCTTTCGTGACCAGTCGTGAATTTGGAACCGTTAGCAAGGAGTGGGAAGTCACATTTACCTACATCTTTTCAGGATTCATTTGTGGCAACATTGGTTTAAAAAGCTGTTTTAACCAGCTAAAAATAGTTTTCTGTTCAACTAGTAATACCATCAGTATTGCATATTTTTTATATATATATATATATATATATATATATTAGAGTCCACCTGTCCAGCTTTGGACTACCTGTGCAGAAGATACCACAAGAATGTGGAGACTGTGGATCGCCACAAGTAAAGAGTGAGTGTTTATCAGAGTGTAGGTGGATCCTAGTTGTTACTTGCCACATATTTCCAGAGAAATGTGTGACTAGCATGTTTCCTGATAAACAGGTGTGGCCCAATTATGCCAACTGTGGCACCACAGATTATTTGAAAAGGGCTCACTGTTAAAGATTTTTTTTTTTAAATTGTCATACAATGGTGGATGGCCACAAGAAGAATGAAAAAAAAAAAAAAGGGTGTGTGATGCTTAACAGTGGGAAGGTGAAGCCTTGTCATACCTTCAGTCGCTGACAACTCCTGCTGTCAGACCATGGATTTCACTCAGCAGACGAAACATATCTGGGGTGAGTTCACTCTGCAAATCATGCTTTACTTTAAGAGAAAGCCGTGTTGAACGCTTTTCAGTTTCCTTAAAATTTAATGAAGTTTCGTTTGATGTATTGATGCAATTTTTTACAAGATATATAAATGTATCATTTCAGTTTTCTGACTTTGCAAGGCTCAAATGAATCACATGCAAATATTATATCTACGTAAATCGATATCTTTCTGATAGGATATTCTAAACAAGAATCAGTTTTTACTACTTTGTTGAAACAAGTGGTTGACTTCACAAGTATTTTAGTCACTGAGGTGCTAAAACAATCACAAAGGCAGGCTGTAAAGTGTGAGTGTAAATCATTTGGCTGCAGAGCAGAGTATGTGACAGAGTGGGAGGATGGTCTATAGGTATGTGACAGAGTGGGAGGATGGTCTATAGGTATGTGACAGAGTGGGAGGATGGTCTATAGGTATGTGACAGAGTGGGAGGATGGTCTATAGGTATGTGACAGAGTGGGAGGATGGTCTATAGGTATGTGACAGAGTGGGAGGATGTCTATAGGTATGTGACAGAGTGGGAGGATGGTCTATAGGTATGTGACGGAGTGGGAGGATGTCTATAGGTATGTGACAGAGTGGGAGGATGGTCTATAGGTATGTGACAGAGTGGGAGGATGGTCTATAGGTATGTGACAGAGTGGGAGGATGGTCTATAGGTATGTGACAGAGTGGGAGGATGGTCTATAGGTATGTGACAGAGTGGGAGGATGTCTATAGGTATGTGACAGAGTGGGAGGATGGTCTATAGGTATGTGACAGAGTGGGAGGATGGTCTATAGGTATGTGACAGAGTGGGAGGATGGTCTATAGGTATGTGACGGAGAGAACGTGCACTATTTGAATGTATCCTGTGAGTGAAAACTGTTTTTCCTCTTAAGATACATTTTGTATTTGTAACAAGTCATCTCTTTCCCCCCCCCCCAGGCACTGGCAATATCCAGTGCCAACTGAAGTTTGTCAACTTCGAACCACATGAGAACCACAATGCCCATGAGACAGAGGGGCTCAGCAAAAAGCACCTGGTGGTGCGGCGAGGGAAACCTTTCAAAGTCACTCTGCTGTTTAGCACCCAGACGTGGAATCCTTACAGGGAGAGCCTGGTCCTGGAGGTTTGGCTAGGTATCACAGATAGGATCGTGTTCGCATTGAAAGCAAGGCCGTGCCATTTTTGTATAAAGAAAATAACACAGTTCTTCTTTTACAAAAGAAAAGTTCGATTCATAAGCATTGAAAAGCACCCTTGCGCAATCCAATACAGTCAGGGGTGTTGCTGTCTGGCATGACCAGTAACTTAGTGGCAAATCTTGCCTGAGGTAAGCAAACTGAACATAGGTGTGTCTTACCTGTCTAACTGGTCCTGAATCTGACCCCCAGCACTCGGGTTTGCGCGGACTGAATTCCAGTTAGTACAGCTAACTAACTGAAGGACCATCTCCGAGCAGCTGCCCACTCTCCTCTTGGCGAAGTAGTCTCAGAGCAGCCGGGTGGATGAAACGAAAATAGGACAGGTTGTCTCGTTTCTGCCACTTTTGACTCAATCCAATAAGCAAACAATCAAACTAATGCGGATCCTGGATGGATAAGCTGAGGTTACCTACTCAAGACAGTATTTTGCTGGAGTAGCACGCTGTTAGCGGAGCTGGAGAGAGGCAAGGTGCATGAGAGCGTGCATAACTTCCTTTGGATTTTCCCTGAATAAAACAGCCACAGGCTGTTATAGAAAACCGAGAAAGTCGGGGAAGGTAGCATTATTTTAAGTTACAATCCGTTCACACTTGGCAATACCAGGCGATAAATACATTCAAATGATTATACGTTGTACATTTGAAGTAAAACTATGCAACTTCTGCTCAACATGTGACCACAATTGATGAATATGTGTGATAGCCGTAAATGCTACGACACAGTGAAGCAGTAGCAGTTAGAGTAAAGTCATTAAGTCGACTGTCTGTTGTGCTGCTTTTGCTAACATTAGCCACCATAAGCTTCTGGTCATACCCCAGGAGCCCACATGCCCACAGGAGCACCTGGCTTTGAGGCAAATTTGACATAGTGGCAGGTGAAATTACTACTTCCCGGGTCGGTCATGTGATGCCATGGGGCCCAAAAATACTTTTTTCCCCATAGATTTTACGTAAATCAACTTCCCAGTATCAGCACTTAAATAGCCCTTATTTAAAACATTAGTCCAAAACGTTTTACAATGCACTAATAGCCGAATCCAGAGTTAATTTCCCTCCTCCGTTCATATGAACGAGGCTAGGCCGAGGGCTGGGCGGCGGGGTTAAAGGCACGCTAGTGTGCTTGCTCTGTGGATGAGGAAGGTTGCCAGAGGCGACAAGAATTTTCGTCTGAATTCTATAATCTGGATGTCGAACTTGTTCTGCTTCATGCGTCACTGAGCCACTTTCATTGGGAAATTATGTTATTTCTTCATTCAAAAGTGACATTGTCTAACTTTAAGTGAACCGCAAGTGTATCTTTTCCCCACACAGGGACACGGTCAGAGAGGATCCCAGTCCAGTTCTCTGAAGAGCGATGCAACCCCTACAGCTGGTCAGCCAATATCTACCCAGGCGACGTGCATCCTCAGTCGGTCATGGTCCACATCTGCTCCCCTGTTCAGTCCTCAGTGGCTCTGTATCGCCTTGTGCTGCACATAGAGACCAGGCAGAGCAGAAGGAGCTATAGGCTTGGAGAATTTGTGCTGCTCTGCAACCCTTGGCTGAAAGGTGGGGTCCATGTGTTAATACCATAGACTGTATGTAAGAAGTGGACGTGTATATATGGAAGTAACTATATTTGGACTGCGGAGGAGCGATGTAGAGATGCTGCATACGGCCCTGGAAGCAGTAACGACTTGTCAATCACAAGGTAGCCCCGGCCGAAAGCATAGCCTGCTTTATGGTCTATTTTAGCCTAAATGGAACCGTAATTCACTAAATGAGCATCATGCTGTATTGAAGAAGACTTGAAAGTATAGATTGAGACCATAAACTCATGTTTACAATGTTTACTGAGAGAATAAATCAAGAGAGAAGTAGAGTCATTTTCTCATAGACTTCCACACAATCAGACTTCTTTTTGCAAGCAGAAGAGTCGCCCCCTGGTGGCCAGTCAAGAGAATGCAACTTTAAGACACTTCTGCATCGGCTTCACCTTTCAGAACCGGAGGGATGCCGCCTGATTTTTGCTGTTGCCTTTTTACAAAAGTTAATGCACGCCCCTGCTATTGCCTTTCAGATGATCCGGTTTACATTCCACTGGATGCCCAAAGACAAGAGTATATCAAGAGCGATTATGGGGTGTTGTACATGGGCACCCATCAAAACAACAGCAGGCCCTGGTCGTTTGGTCAGGTATGCGACGCTTGGCTGTCGCGAATGGATCATGTATAATCGCAGCATTTTTTTTTGCAGGTAAGCTGACAGCACAGCTACATTTCTGTTTCCATGTGTGTAGTATGAGCCTGGGGTCCTAGAGGCGTGTCTGACGCTCCTGGAGGTCAGCCCACAGCACTTCAGGGATGAAAACAAAGACTACATTCGCCGGGCAGACCCCGTCTACCTCAGCAGAGTGATATGCGCTATGGTGAGGGACAACACTTGCTGTATGTGCGATAAATATGTGCACATGCATAACCTCTCGTGCCAAATTCTTTACCAATATTATCAACGACATGACTGGAATGCGTTGAAGAGCAATTTCCCCTTCGGTGTCACAGTGAGGAGAGAGTGATGTGTCTCCCCCCCTGTCCAAGGTGAACTCTGAAGATGACCTGGGTAGTTTGATGGGGCGGTGGCACGGCAGCTACAAAGATGGGGTCAATCCCACAGAGTGGAGCGGCAGCGCCGACATCCTGCACCGCTGGGTCTCGTCCAACTGCAGTCCCGTGCGCTATGGACAGTGCTGGGTCTTTGCATATGTCCTCTGCACAGGTACTTTGAAAAATGAATACACAAGAGTGTATCCATGCAAAACTCATGGGTGACATTTAAGTGTTACTGAGCTGTCTCCAATGCCGAGCAGTTGCCCTACACCTTATTGACGTTGAATTGCAATTACCTGCTGTTCTGTGAACTGGTTGTCTCCTCCTCCTGTGATTAAACATTTCGCTGAGCAGCTGGCCCGCTGCCTCGTTGGCGGTTCTCACTCCTTCTCCAGAGGCTGACCATTAAATTAGAAGCAAAATATAACGACAGCAATTGCCCCAAAATCTCCCTGGTGGTCTTGGGGGGGTCTTTTCCAATATATCTTTGGGATCCTGAGGGTCTTTGTCCAAGTGGACCGCCCACGCTGACGCGTCATTGCAGCAGAACGATTCTGTTTCTGTTGGCATCAGAGTGCAATTGGAGCAAAGGCTCAACCAGTCGGTGTTTGTTCTCGGCTGCTCTCAGAGTATGGGAGCTCCTCGAGCGGCCTCTCTCCGGCTGCGAATCTGAGTCAGCTAAAACACTGTAAAGATGACACTGTAAAAAAACAAAACTTGTCCATAACATTCTCTGCAAAAATGACGATCAGATGTTTGTACAGTGTGTATCACATCCCGGAACGATGAGTTAAACTACCAAGGACCACAGTGACTATTTCATTCCCCACCTCCCTGTGTGATGTTAATCCTGTCCAAATTGAATCTCGCTTGCTATGCAGTATTTGCCTGATTATGTTTGCTATGTCTTTTGTTTGATACACATCTTGCCAGCTCAATTTATACTCTGCGTGAATGTTA
The DNA here is from genome assembly GCF_949748355.1 of Melanostigma gelatinosum. NCBI lineage: Eukaryota > Metazoa > Chordata > Actinopteri > Perciformes > Zoarcidae > Melanostigma > Melanostigma gelatinosum. The sequence goes on along the minus strand of NC_136641.1, from coordinate 6,315,041 downwards.
ATAAATCATATATTGTCTTTCATTAAAGGGACGGACGGTTGACTTAGATTCTGTAGGAACAAATATATTCTCAAACTCACGTCAAACACGTGTGTGTTACTAGATCTTGATGTGAACAGTTTTCATACAAAATCCTGGTCCATCTAGTGATGAAGACTGAACCTTGTTTTTTTTACTTACAGTGATGAGAGTGTTGGGGATTCCCTCCAGGGTGGTGACAGTTTTCAATGCAGCCCATGACGGCAATGGCGACCTGACAATTCATGAATATTACTCGACCACAGGGGAAAAGCTCAACAAGTCGAAGGACAGCGTTTGGTTGGTGTCTCTTGCTCCCAAACCACAAACACACATTGGTCTTTCACTTGTTAGTCATCAGGATGATTTGAAAATTTCCATTGAAACTGAATTTTTCAAACTGAAGTATTTAAAAAAAAAAAAAACCATCCCCTTAGTGCGTTTGCCTGTGATCATGTTATCTCCCTGTGCATTTGTGTGTGTGTGTGTGTGTGTGTGTGTGTGTGTGTGTGTGTAAATGTTTGTCCTCATCGCAGGAACTTCCATGTGTGGGTGGAGTGCTGGATGAGGAGGGGGGACCTCGGTGACGGCTGGCAGGTGGTGGACCCGATCCCCCAGGAGAAGAGTGCAGGTGGGTCGCTGCCCCTTTGGGGGGGGGGGGTTCAGAGGTTGTCATTTGGATAGTTGTTTACCTCGTCAGACGTACACGATCAGAACTGAACATGACATGAATAAATTGCGTCACTCGAGGAGAAAGCACTCCTGTCACATTCACTTCGTTCTTGAGCAAATGTCACAGAGCGTGGAAAACAATGTGAATGGTTTGTGAATGGTAACTAATTAGTATGTAACAAGAAACACAACACACCTTCTCCGCCGCAGGGAAATACTGGTGTGGCCCTTGCCCGGTGGGCGCCGTCCAGCAGCACTGCTTCGGCGCCCCCTATGACACGTCGTTCGTCTATGCCTCTGTTGACGCCGACGTTGTAAAGGTGATCAGGGAGATGGACACGGAAAGCGTGGGACAGCTGATTTGCACCAAGAGCATCGGCTCCGACGCACCAGAGAATCTGACCGGGACTTACAAGAGAAAGAAAGGTAAGACCAGAAGCAGCATGGTGTGTATTTGTGTAATGAGTCAGCATGACGCTCGTAGAGACAGTAGAAGGAGGGTGTTTTCAGTCTTTGTTCTCCACATCTGTGATAACGTTCTTCTTCTCCCATTTCAGCAAAGCAACCAGCAATCACTTCGTGGGCGCCAATGTATGGTGTCGAGAAGAGTTGAGCTCACGAGAGCTGCCTCGAAAACATGCATACACGATCAGGGGAAGGTCAGGATATAAAAAGCATAAAGCATATACTCAGAAATCAATAGTTAAAGTGTAATCGAAAGATAAAGTGTATGATCATTATATAACAAAATGTTTAATCAATATGTAACGAATGTCTAATGCATAGAGTGATTTAACAAATGTAAACCTGATAATAATAATAAGTGTATCTGAGTATAGTGCAGTCTGAGTGTAGAAAGTACGGAGAAAGAGGAAGTAAGCAGGGTGGTTGCTTCAAGGGATGGGGAAATAATGATGGTTGAGAAGAAAAGACACAAAGCACAAGATTTGAAGACGGAGGTTTCCTCTCCCCACTGCTCGATTCTTAACATCTGGACAACGGAGAAGACGCAGCAGCCCTAGAAAGACTTTGTACTGAGTTTTGAGGACTGTTGAACGGACTTCGCTGCGAGAGCAGGAGGACTGAGGGTCTGGCGGACCTTCGCTCCTAACAACTCCAAAATAACCTTTTCATCGCACCATTGAACATCCACCTCCAACCGAGCCTTCTCGGCATCTAAAACTAATGAGTGTAATCGAAGAAGAAAATTAACGTAACGAATCAAGTGTAGTGACATTTTATGTGAGCTGTAGCTTTAACCCTTGCAAACTAACTAAAATATAACCTGCAATAAATATCTAATCTGCATTTAAAGTAAATTTCTCAAGTGCATTCATTTGCTCAAGTAGTAAAAAGTTCCTCGTGGCAGTAAAAAGTTAAAGCCATTGTATGTCTAACAACTGAGTTCTGAAAGGTTATCCTAGAGACCGAATCCACTTAACAATCCCTTACGGTTTTAGAAAGAAGTAATCCTAGCCGTTAAAACCTAACCTGGCATTTACCAAGAGCACGGATCCATAAGAGGGAAGCTGCCATAACCGACGCGACTGGTGGGAGCGCCCGGGGCCAGGACTGGTCTCTCGGCCGAGCGCGCTCAGACCGGAGGAAGCAGGGTAGACGTCGGAAGTAAGGGCAGTTAGAGGAGCCAGGCGAGTTCCCTCGCAAGAACACCAGCTCGACAATCTTTTAATAGAGAGCTGAGTCAGTAAGTAGCCCCGTATCGGGCCAGAAGTATCCCAGGATCTAACAATGGTGAGTAGTTGTGATAAAGCATCTTCGCCCTCCTCCTTTTTTTTCATGACAAAATCCCTCTCACTCATACAACACCAGAGCTTTTGTCCTGTTCAATGAAAATATACGGTGAGCTTTCACTCTACTCACACTGTTACAAAGGCCACAGGGCGCATGTGCTGCAGGTGTTTGCCACCGACATAAGCCGTGTTTTCCATTCACATATTTTCACCGCCCGTGTATTACATGAGAAAAGTTGTGTGGAAATGGCAAAATTCAACAAAACATCCTCAAGTGTGCAAAATAAGTTCTTACGCTCCATTGAGGTGTTTTTTTTGCCTCTGTGGAAAAACAGTCAATGTGCTAAAATGGGCTATGGAGATTATGGAGCCCTTGCCGAGCTGCTAAAAATGTATTTGCTATTAAGCCACAACATGCTTATGTTTAGTTTATGCTTCCCTTTTCCGCAGGCTCTACAGGAACAACACCCATCTGTTCATCTCCAGGAGGAATGCCACCCGGTTTGGAGGTGTCCCTAAGCATAGATGGGGTGCCATCAGTGGGTGAGAGCATCTCCATGTGTGTGACGGTCACCAACCAGTCGAGCAGCCCGAGGCTCCTGAAGGAGCACCTCAACGCTCAGTTAAAGGAGTTCAACAGCAACCCAGAGCAGAGCTTCTGGAAATCACACAAAGAAGTGCGCATACAGCCGGGCGAAGGTGAGGCGACGCGTACGGCCTCTGGCACCGTATTTGCTGTGATTCAATTTCCAATGCACGTTGACTTCACAATCATATTGCTGTTTGATCGACAAAACCTCGACCACATTGTCTAAATGAACACAGGGGGATTCTTTGCAGCTATCATTCCTCTCATGTTCATTCCCCCCCCCCCCCCCCTCCACATCCGGTACGTTCTCTGCAGTTCTGACGCTCCACCACAGCATCCCTCCCTCCGAGTACGAGTCGGTCCTGGCTGGCGACGACATTGTGAACGTGGCGGTGGTGATCAACGACGTGAGGACGGAAGAAAGATTCCTGGCCACGCAGGAGTTCAGCATGAGCTCGCCACAGATAACCATAGAGGTACGGCAGCAGCCAGCCTCCCTACCCTCCAGCCCCCAAATAAATGATGCACCGTCGTCTTTTCTGTCTTCTTTATCGGTATCTTCCGTCTCCTCTCAGTTGTGCTCGATAAGATAAAGTTATTTAAAACGACAGGCAGAAATTCATGTCGGAGAAGTATTCGGGCATCAATCACCCCTTTGCTTTGTGGTTTGCTTTTCACACTCACTAAATCGTATCACGATGTTTATATTACATCATATAAGATGCACAGAATTTGCGAAATATGTCAGTATTTAATCAATTTGTGACTACATCCGTTTTCAAAATATATAAATGGAAATATACATGGCCATAAGCTTTTTTTCATCCTCTTTCACAGATCACCGGTTTATCTCCACCACTCCTCTTCCGGGGACAAATTCCTCTGGTCTTTGCTCCAGCGAGTTTGTGAGTGTATGCGTGCATCTGGGGAAGTGACGAGTTGCTGACGCTGTGCTGCTGTTTTCCCTCCAATTTGCCTGTCACCTGATCCAGCTCACTTGTGCATAGTGTCTGTTTCACCCTCTTTTTTCTAGTTTTAATTGATCTACTAATAGTACGATGTCAGCCAACACGTACTAGAAGTTTTTTAGAACTTTTTTATAACTAGAACTGTTTTTGCATTGATCTGCTATGGCTTCACTCACCCCTCCATCCGACTGTGTCAGCTGCGCCCGCCTGGTGGATAAAATCACAGAGTTGGAGGGAAGAATATCCACGCTCTACAGGATCCAGTATGCCGAGAGCCTCATGGACACCATCATTTTCGGTCCATCACAGACTGACACAGCCAGCGACCGCGTGCATGAGTCCATCGCTTCCAGTCCTGCTGCCGCGGCACCTCCTCCGGTCGCAGCTCCTGAGGCCTCCTGGCTACGGCTCGGAGCTAAGCCCAAAGCCCTGGTCAGCTCTACTCCATCACATCACGAGCCCTGGTCCCTGGTCTGTGCTCGCGGCAGCCGGAGAGGGAGACGCTCATCTCCTACACCCCATGGCTTCGATGTCCAGCTGAAGAATGGATTTGACGCCCTTGCCCTGCGTGAGTTCCCTCCTCTGACTACGGACTCCCAGCTTCCTACATCATCCCAGCTGCCGCCTCGGGGGACCCACAGCCCCGGGTCCACCGACATCCCTTCGCCAGGGATCCCTGAGCCCTCCTCTCGCCCCAGGACACGCCGCTCCATACCGTGCTTTACACCAGCACCGCGGCGAGCTTCGGTCGCCCGTTCTCTCAGTCCTTGCTTGTCTGCTCCGCCACCACTGGTTGAATCCTCGCCTCCATCCACGCGTATTACACGCGCAGTGTTGCCGCCTCGTCCCCTCTTCGCCCCGACGACGCTGATAGTCGGGGACTCAATCATCAGGAACACCCGTTTCTTCAACGCGGAGACACACTGTTTCCCCGGAGCAACGGCTCCAGACATCCTGCTGACACTGCCTGGCCTGATGCGCGCCCTCCCGTCTTCCATTCGGCGAATTATCGTTCATGTGGGAATCAACGATACAGCCCTCCACCAGTCCGAGTTGACCAAGATGGATTTTACAAATCTTTTAAGCTTTTTAAACAGCTGTGGACTGTCTGTTTTTATCAGTGGTCCAAGTCCAACACTCGGCCGTGGATCACAGCGGTTCAGCAGAGTCCTCAGCCTCCACACCTGGCTCCAGGCCGCCTGCAGGACCAACAACGTGAGCTTCATTGACAATTTTAATCTGTTTTGGGGCCGCTCTTCCGCTTTTAAGAAGGATGGTATTCATTTTAACAAGCTGGGTAGCCGCCTGCTAGCGGCTAATTTACAGTATGCTGTTCACTCCCATTCACATGATTGACTGTTTACACCTGGATCCCCTGTCCGCTGTCACTCTTCCTCTACGATAATTCATCAGCCGCATTCATCCCCTACAAGCAACACCAGCTCCCCCTGGCGGCATGGAGGGTCTCCTACTACTCTCTCCCCAGCCTCTACCGTAACTTCCACTCCACGACCCATGAGCATTCCCGTGAGAATCACAGACTCGCGCTCACGCCCTAGTTATGGTCGGTTTCGAGGTGCTGCACGAGTGATCCGTCCTATTGCACATACCCCCAAAGCTTCCTGTGCTGATGACGACACAGTGTCTTCCCCCATCAAAATGTGTCTGATTAATGCACGCTCTATAACAAACAAGGCTCACATTTTAAATGACTTGTTCACAAGTCATAATTTGGCTTTTTTATTTCTGACCGAGACCTGGCAACAGAATATGGAATGCATCCATTTCAATGAACTCTGCCCTGTGGACTGTTCTTATGTTGGGACACCGCGTCTGACAGGCCGCGGTGGAGGCCTCGCCGTGGTCTGGAAGAATCAGTTTTCCTGCCACTTGGGGAGCACAGAATCCTATGCTACTTTTGAACTACAGCTGACTAAAGTGGGCCGGCAAAAGCCGTTTTACTGTTTTTTAATTTACCGACCTCCAGGTCCTGCAGGTCAGTTTTTATCAGAATTCACAGACTTTCTGACCTCTATTATCAAGCTAGACAAAGTGCTTCTGGTTGGTGATTTTAATCTGCATATCAATGATACCACAGACTGTATAGCTACTGAGTTTCTCAATATTACTGAATCTTTTAATTTCACGCAACATGTTTCTGGCACCACTCACAGGGGTGGTCACACCTTGGACCTTGTGTTTTCTCTGGGTCTTGATATTGATAATACCCGTTGTGAGGACCTATTGATCAGTGACCATAAATGTTTTTTCTTTGATCTTTCTGTCAATGCTGACCCCTTGTGTCTGAAACAAACATTCCACTCACGCATTATTACTCAGAGTACAGCTGATCAGTTCTCGATGCACTTCTGCTGTGACTTTTACACAAATCTCAATGATGTTGAACACTTGATACAGTCATTTAATGAACATTGCACCACTTTGCTGGATAAAGTGGCACCTCTTAAGGAAAGGACCAGGGCTGCCTATAACACTACTCCGTGGATGACAGAAGCTGTGTGCAGCGTGAGACAGAAGTGTCGCAGGGCAGAGCGGCTCTGGAAAGCTACTGGGCTAGAAGTGCATCGTTTATATCTCAAAGACCTAAGAGTTTCTTTTAATACCACAGTAAAGGAAGCTAGAACTGCTTATTTTGCCAACCTAATCTCTTCTTCAAAGAAAAATCCCAAGATTCTGTTTGACACAATTAGAGGAATTGTTTCACCACCTGTCTCCACTGTACCATGCTATTCTGTTGACGATTGCAACAAATTCCTGATCTATTTTAATGATAAGGTAACAGGTATTAGGTCTGGCATTCGGCCTGGGATCTGTTCGGCTACTTGTAGCTCCTCGCAATCTCCTGCTGTTATGGGCTCTTTCCAGCCTATCAGCCTTCAAGACCTGATGGACTTAATTAACAAAACAAAGCCATCATCTTGCCCTCTGGATATAATTCCATCCTCTCTATTTAAGAACGTTCTGTTAACTATTGGCCCTGCAGTAACATCTATTGTCAATTCCTCATTGTCTACAGGAATTGTCCCTTCCTATTTCAAACATGCCACTATCCAGCCCATATTAAAGAAACCTAACTTAGATCCAGCTTTGCCCATGAACTACAGGCCCATATCAAAACTGCCTTTCCTGTCCAAACTTTTAGAGAAAGTGGTGGCCAAACAACTTACTGCTGCACTGGAGAGGCACAACATGTACGACAAGTTCCAGTCTGGGTTTCGTAAGCAACACTCTACTGAAACCGCTCTCCTGAGGGTTTCAAATGACATTCTCATGTGTGCTGATGCAGGTGACTGCTCTGTGTTAGTTATTCTGGACCTAAGTTCTGCATTTGACACTGTAGACCATGACATCCTGATTAAGAGGCTACGTGATTGGGTGGGCATAACTGGCATAGCGTTAGACTGGTTTACATCTTACCTCAGTGACAGAAGTTTCAATGTCTCTGTGGGTGCTTTTGTGTCTGTTACCTCTCCACTGTCTTGTGGTGTACCGCAGGGCTCGGTTCTGGGGCCTCTGTTATTTTCCCTTTATCTGTTACCTTTGGGACCGATCATAAAAAGCTATAATGTGTCCTATCACTTATATGCAGACGACATCCAACTTCATCTGTCATTCAAACCCAGCGAGGCATTCACATTAACTAGGCTCCTGGACTGTGTCAATGCCATCAGAGACTGGACGGCAGAAAACTGCCTGCAACTCAACGACTCTAAGACGGAGGTCCTAGTTATTGCTCCAGAGGAGTTTGTCCCCATGATCAGGCAGATTATTAGTCCTCTCTCCTCTGCTTCCCATTGCAACCTGCGCAATCTTGGGATTTTCTTTGATCGCTCCATGTCATTTGACCCTCATGTTAAGCAGCTGTCCAGGTCATGTTTCTTCCATCTAAGAAATATCAGTAAACTGAGATCTGTATTATCAACGCCTGAATTAGAAATGATCATACACACATTTATCTCCTCTCGCATTGACTACTGCAACTCACTTTTCACATCACTCAGTGTATCTGCTCTTAACCGTCTGCAGGTCATCCAAAATGCTGCCGTCAGATTACTCACCAGGACAAACCGACGGTCTCACATCACCCCCGTACTCCGATCTCTCCACTGGCTTCCTGTAGCATCTCGGATACACTTCAAAATTCTCACCATCACTTACAGAGCACTTCACGGTCAGGCTCCGGCTTATGTAGCTGATCTACTTCGCCCCTATTCACCCGCCCGCACTCTCAGGTCAAACGCTCTAGGTCTTCTGTCAGTCCCACGCACACGATTTAAGACCCGTGGTGACCGAGCCTTTGAGGCAGTGGCCCCGAGGCTCTGGAATGCTCTGCCTGCAACTCTACGCCTCGCAGATACTGTGGATACTTTTAAAAGCCAGCTAAAAACCCACCTGTTTAGGCTGGCGTTTGTGTAAAAGTAAACCCATGTCCTAGACCTGCTCTTAACATTTGTTTTACATTTTTATTTTATTTTAATTTTATTCTTATTCTTTAACATTTTTTATTCACTCTGTGTATGTAATTTATTGACCCTAGGGTCACATTGTGTTTTTTATGCTTTTAAATGTCTGCTCTGTTAAGCACTTTGTGATAGTACTGTCTGTGAAATGCGCTATATAAATAAAATTCATTCATTCATTCATTCATAAGATGAATTGCATTATATTCATAAGCAGTATGAAACATAATAGCAGTTTTTTCAACTAAATTTATGACATCATAATCTCAGCATATTCAATTCAGTTTTTTATCTCGTGAATTCAATTAATTTGTACTTAAAATGGTGCTAATAAGCGGCCTCAGATATTCTCCTTTTGAGCACAATATTTAAATTCTACTTTAGTTGCATGATGAGCGAAAACGGTCATGTGTTGCCGAGGTAATAACACGTCTGGATCAAACTCAGCTGACTTGTGGTCAGTGTTATTGTTTTGTACTTATTGTTTTGTACTTCCATCACGAGTAATTGGCAATCAGCATCTCATGAGAGTTTCCTAGGTTGTGCGGCTTAAAATTGAAGTCAATTTACCTGAACACTCACAGATGTTATCAACACAACGTATCATAGAAATGTGTTAGGATCAGTTGTTCATGTTTGCGTTCTAAATATGGAGACCAGTGGTGTTCAAAACACCACTGGTCTCCATTAAAGTCGAGTCATTTCCTGGTTAGCAGATCTTTTAACTGTCATCAGTGTGCTGGGCACCCCGTCCTACTGCATTGGTGTGGTACTGGTGTAAGGATAAAAGGCATGGAGGATAAATATACTCCTATTCTTAATTTGGATCCCCATTAAGCTTCCACTACGTATTTCCCAAGTGTTCCTTTGGTCCAAACTAAATGTTTAAATAACAAAAACATCACTTGAAATCTTTCTAATCCTGTTTTTGTTTGAGGGACTTTTTGAAAGAAATCTGCTTTTGATCTGTCTGATGTTGATGTGGAGCAAATTCCAGGCCGAAGAAGTTCTGTAGATGACAGCTCTCATCATACCATTTGGAAATAATCACAAAATGACAAATGCCAGTTTGCATGAAAATCAGACGACCACATTTTAATCTAGCCTGTATATGAAACCATGGTAATCCATTCATATCGTGCACACATCTGCATGGAATGTAAACCATGAAAAACATCTCTTGCTTTTGATGAAGTCTGATTGGGGTTTTTTTAGCAGCACTTGACAAAACAACAGTGTTTTCTCTCCGCCGAATGCTTTCTCGTCCTGTGGAAAAAGAAAAACAAGAACTTCACACGAGGACAACGAAATATAGTCTGCGCGGATTTAAAACCATCTTGCATACCTTACATACGTTTTAATTTGTATTCTAATGACCGGCACAATGGGGACCAAAGAGTAGGCGTTGAGCACCAGAGCTCTTTGTCATGTGACCAGTAGTTGTCTGTAACTGTGGCCTCTCCACAGATTGAAGGAGGGGACAGCATCCAGATGAATGAGGAGCACACAGCCCAGGTGTCCTTCATCAACACTTTTACCAAAGCTCTGGATGGCGCCGTGCTGACTGTAGAGGGATCGGGGCTGTTACAGGGCAAACACAAAGCCAGGTAGGTCTGCTTCAAGTTGGACCCTCAAAAAGACAACAATACATCGTCTTTCTCAAGTGATACTGTTGCCGGCATGGCTCTGTGGGACGAAACAATACAGAAAACAAATTGTGGACTGGTCACATTCCAGTGATGTTGCACACATCTTGTCTGTGCCGCCGATGAAAAAGATTGCGGCATTCCCAGACTGTGAATGGCGCCTGGGAATGCTGTTAGGTATGTTTCCACTGCAACGTTGTTGCAACCAAGTGGTCGTGCAGCCCGTGGCATAGAGTCAGACACCGTCAGCCTCAGGGCTTGCATTTACTAATATGTTTATGCATTGATCCCCTTTTCTACAGTGTAGAGAGTCCAGTGGAATAGATTTGTGTAGAGTCTACACAGATGTCCTCAAATTAGGCTTCATGTTTAACTCTTCTGGACTATATTGAAGCACACCGGCTGGTTTGATTATGGTGAAGGTCTCGGTTTCTTCTGTCTTTAACCCTTAGGGACCCACATAGACCCATTTTGCTCTTCTTTAGGGGAACAGGGGATCTTTAGGGCTAGATATATGCCACATGAGATACCATTTGTAAAACAGATTTGGTGTCAAATTTACCACTTAAAATGTATTCAAAATATCACATTAAGACACCAAGACCTTGAGGAACACCGTACATAAAATCAATGCTGAGAATGCTGCAAGAAACCTATTTTTCCTCGTCTTTGTTTGTGGACGTAAAGTTTCATGCCGCTGTGATCGTCCTAGAGGTCACAACAGGTCATTTTATAGTGACTCGACTCACAGCATCACATAAACACAGTCTCTGCTTTCCAGCCATACAATACATACGATGTATGCAGTTCCTCATTAGGGACCCCAATATGCAGAAATTCTCCATTGATAATTGGTTTTATCTCAGACACTGGAATCCTGACCGACTGGTTTCTGCAGCGTCTCTGACGGTCGCTCGAGGTATCGCTGCCCGACCCAATGACCAGCTTTGCTTCTGCTCCACAGGCTCCTCCAGTTGTAATGAATAGCGGAAGGTTCATTTTGAATTTCCCTCCAAACCCGCCGACAAATGTTTTTACGGGGCTGTATATATTTATCTGAGATGGTGACGCTTCACCGAATGGTGCCTCGAAAGCCATTGTAGAGACTCCACCGTGTGACTAGTGATGTGGTTTGAAGGAGAAGGTCCAGATAGGTTGTGTTGGTGTGCAGGAGAGCAGGTGGTGATAGGCTGCTGCAGTCGTGCTTGTGATTCAGGACTAATACGGGATGTGTTGTTCTCTGTTAGTTAGCTCGGCGTTTAGCCATAGTCTCAGGTGTTCAGAGAGGAGCGGAGTCTTAAATCAATGTTTTTTGATGCAAACGTGTGTGAGAGTGTAACCGTGTTCGTTGCGTAGGTTGATGATAGGTTTTCGGTTTAGAAAATTCTTGAAGACAGTGTGTTCTTTTTTTTGTTTTGTTATTATTTTGGGGTCAAAGCGAGAGAAGTTCACCAGATGCCTGTAGACTACTGCTCCCAAAAACCGCCCGACTGTTATTGGCATGTGGGGTCCTCGAGCCCTGACGCACGGCTAAAGGACCTCGATGGATCCTCACACACCGTACAATCATTGCATGTTTTCTTAAAGAAAAAAGCGCATTCAGTGTGGTTTGTTCATCGTTACTTGTGAATAAAAGCACAGCTGTGCGGTTGCTTTTCCTCAGTCTGATCGGGGTAGAGCAGCGGTGAGGGGGTTGAGGTGGGAGTGATGGGCTCTTGAGAGGACGTGCTGTTATTGTTCAGCATATGCAGTTCAGAAAGGTAACGTTCATGCCTTAAATCAATGAGCTGGGATATCTCATCTCAGCCCCCGAAAGGGTCGATTCCTGCTTGTTTCTCTGCGATAGAAATGTCTGCGTCAAACTTTATTGCTTGTTCTAAGTTATGTAAGTTAACATGTTTGTTTGTTTTTGCATTCCTGAAGTATTGATATGCGTGTGGGTGCATGTAATTGTTTTGTTGAATTTCATATTTATTTTTAAAAAAAGAGAAGAAGAAAAAAAAGTGTTGGGGGCGTGTTCATAGAGAAAATGGTACCGAATTTTACATTTATTTTCTGTCAGGGAGCGACTTTACACCCATATGTTTATTTGGGGAATCCAAGCAAATCATGAAGTTTGTGTTTTGTTTGTAGATGAACTTCTCATCAGTAGCACCTTGTTATATTTTGCCATGTGTTTTCCTTCTTGGAGGATATATTCTGACCCGTTGTGCATGTGCAACCTTCACATTGGCTAATGATGCATACAAATGTTCAGGACTCCAGTTTGTCCTTTTGACCGAACTGACCACGCGTGTAACTTAATAATTCTTCATACCTTCTCTGTCCACGTCGGTTTTTGATGAGGGATATCTCCATGTTGCAGGCAACATTGCTGATCTGAGGTTGCACATGTGTTGTAGTGTAAACCTCGGGGGCCTCAAA